>NW_011494902.1:3329138-3340308 GCF_000754665.1 Bison bison bison
GGCAGGTCAGGTGGTCTGGTATGCCCATCTCTTTCAGAATTTTCCACACTTTATTGTGATCCACACAGTTAAAGGTTTTGGCATAGTCAATAAAGCAGAAACAGATGTTTTTCTGGAACTCTCTTGCGTTTTTGATGATCCAGCAGATGTTGGCAATTTGATCCTTGCTTTCTCTGCCTTTTCTAAATCCAGCTTGAACATCTGGGAGTTCATGTATTCCTGAAGCCTGGCTTGGAGAATTTTGAGCATTACTTTACTAGTGTATGAGATGAGTGCAATTGTGCGGTAGTTTGAGCATTCTTTGGCATTGCCTTTCTTTGGGATTGGAATGAAAACTGACCTTTTCCAGTCCTGTGGCCACTGCTGAGTTTTCCAAATTTGCTGACATATTGAATGCAACACTTTCACAGCATCATCTTTTAGGATTTGAAATAGCTCAACTGGAATTCCATCTCCTCCACTAGCTTTGTTCGTAGCAATGCTTCCTAAGGCCCACTTGACTTCACTAGACAGCATATTAAAAAGCAGAGACATTACTTTGCTGACACGGTCCGTAGAGTCAAAGCTATGGGTTTTCCAATACTCATGTATGGATGTAAGAGTTAGATCATAAAAAAGGCTGAGCACTGAAGAATTGATGCTTTTGAACTTTGGTGTTGGAGAAGTCTCTCGAGAGTCCCTCATTCTGCAAGGAGATCAAACCAGTCAATCCTAAAGAAAATCAACCCTGAATATTCATTGGAAGGACTAATGCTGAAGCTCCAATACTTTGATCACCCAATGAGAAGAGCCAACTCAATGGGAAAGACCCTGATGCTGGGAAAGATTGAAGGCAGGAGGAGAAGGGGGACAACAGAGGACAAGATGGTTGGATGACATCACGGACTCAATGGACACGAGGCTAAGCAAGCTCCGGGAGACGGTGAAGGACAGGGAATCCTGGTGTGCTGCTGTCCATGGGGTAGCATGGAGTTGAAATAACTGAGCAACTGAACAACAACGACCAATGCACCATGCTGCCTGTCTCCCAAAATGTATGCATGTCTGTAGGTACATTTGTAATATACATCAAAAAACATATATTAATAATCTCTTCTTAGGAGTGAGATTACAGGAAGAAAAGATATTACTTTTACCTTGAACTTTCATATATATTATATTTTTGATGTAAAAGCATGTATTAGCATAATTTTGGTAGTTATAAGATCTGCCTTATTGTATGCTCAGTTTTTATAGACACATGGGGGTGGTAAGGGGATGCTGTTTGTGGTCTTTCTGTTCTCTCTCACTGACCAGGCCTTGCACCATTCTCTTTTAAAGTCTTCTATTTAAACTTCATTGTAATTCTGGTTATACCCTAGTCCTTTGTCACCAATCTCTGTCCCAAGTCTGGGTTATTTCTGCATATTTACTTTTCTAAATAAACTTCAGTATCACTCTTACCAAGTTCTCCAATAAAACTCTATCAGTATATTCATTAGAATTATTTGCATGGATTTCACACAGAAGCAAAGCCTTATCAACAAAGGAAACAGTAATTTTCCTGAAACAGTAATTCAGAATTTGTGATTCCAAGCTGGGCTGGCTCAAAGTTGACATCTGTTGCTTGTGAAGAAAGGGTTTGATGGACAAATTGATCTGTGTTGACTGGGCATTTCAGGTAGATATCCAAACTAATGGAAACAGCTACATCTGAATATCAGTGAGCTACTTATTTTCTAATGAGAGGACATGTTGAATTGTACATCAATATCAGTATTCACAGACCCTCTGAGGTCCTTGTCAGTAGCAACTGAGTTCAATCACACAACCTACATTGTAAGTGCCTACTTTATCAGGATTATTCATGATACTCAACGAGTAACATCCTGGGTTTAACTTCTGTCACGTAGTTACTGTGTGATCTTAAGGAAGTTATCTAACCTCCCTGATCCTATTTTTCTTATCTGTATAGTGAGAATAATTATCCACATTGGAGAATTGCTATGAGGATCAAATGAGACAACACATGATAAGATTCTCGAACACAGTAGATACCAAATAAAAGAAAGGTATCATCACTCCTAATGCACCTGCCACACAACCAGCCCATTTCAAAAAGCAAGAAAAAAAAAACCCTCTAAATAATATTCCTTCCATTTCCAGCATTTTCAAGTCAGTGATGGCTTAATATAGCTGAATCTCCTTTATAAGACCCCTCATCTCCAATGCAGCACTGAGCAGAGAATAAGAGATGCCGGAAGAGAGGAAAACACTTGATACTGGAATGTGACAGAAAGGCACAAGGAAGTAACCGAGATAAGGGCACAGTTGACAAAAAGCCATCTCCACACGTCAACATCCATCGTGCACTTGGAGAGTCGAATGTCAATCCCAAGAGTGCGGTGAGAAATAAGACATATCTGAGGGGCTGAACAAGGGGCTGACAGCTAGACCCCCTCCCCCTTGCCCAGGACGCCTTAGCTTGCACACGGTTGCCATGGCAACCCTCCATCAAGAAGACACACCACCTCCAGTCAGTGAGGCAGGCAGCCTGTCCTCTTCAGCGATGTGAAATGTCTAGGATGCTTTTTGAAACTAATTTTTTTTATATCTGTGTTCTGTATGGGAGATGTGTGAGGGGAAGAGGGGGAGGTCTGGCTGTTAATCTGTGGCTCAGCAGATTAAACAAAAACCTACCACAAACACACACAATACTGAGCTAAGACAGGCTATGCTAATGATAGAAGGAAAACATTTTGACAGCCTCATTCAGCTAAGTGTCAAACACTTGAGAAAAAGAAAAATTGGTTGAAAAAGGAAAATCAGCAACCAAGTACAAACAGGAACCTAAAAGAAATGGATTAAAGGCAGCCCAGAGTCTCTTCAAGGTGTAGAGAAGGACGTACCAATAAAAAGGAAAAAGCCCCAAAGGAGCTTCACCAGATCTCTGACTCAAATGGGCCAGTGGTAAATCAGGGTGGACACTGAGGCTCTGACTGTCACAGGCAGTTGACATAGATCAATGTATAAACACGCCTTGTTCAGTAATCACAGTGAACAATAAAGAATAATAAACCAAGTGGGTGGGCATGTGTGTTTATTCACCTTACAGTCAGCATACAGCATATGAGCCAACATCTGTGTGGCCACCACTGCTTACCAGTTTCCACAGAACTGCCACCCACTCATGGGTAGAAAATTCCAGAAACACAGGTAACCTGAAAAGCCCGCATCTTCCTCTGAAAGAACATTTCACCATACACTTAACCAACATGAAAATAGAAAGGGGCTCGTGCTCCCCTCTCTAAATTAAAACGCGCCCATGTTCTCCAGCCTCTCACTGGAGCAACGTTCAAAGGCCTTTAAGCTAGCCTTTATGCCCCAGCATGGGAAGTGAACCTTTTAGTCCTGGCAGGGAAATCAAATAGCACAATGATGCTGCACATAGCAAAGGATAATTTTAAAGTCTTTCTGTCAACAAAAAGGAATCAAATGCAAGACAAACTCTCAACCCAGCCACTGAAAGAGAAAGGCAGCAGGGCAACACGGGGAAAATTCTTTTCCCTGATCTATTTCTCCTAGGCCAATGAAGGAATGAGTTTACAATCCTTGAGGTCTACTGGACAAAAGCACTGAGCAGCAGACACTCCTTGGGGCTCTGGGAGATTCATTCTGCTTTAGCCTGTTCCATGACAACTCCACTTCTGGTAAGACAGCAATATCCTGATTCAGGTGGCCTGATTCCTAGGTTCCTTTGCAATTAAAGGTGGCCATGTGAACCAGAACCAGCCAATTGGGTATGAGCAGAGCATGCTCAGACCTTTCCCCCTCTTTTGTCTGCCAAGTATGTGGGATGCCAAACCTGGAAGCAACACAGCAATCCTATGAACATGACATGAAACGCGAATGCTACTAAGAACAGAGAAGTAAAAGCTAGAAAGTCTGGGACTCTGGCAGGATTCTGAACTGCCTTCCTCTGGATTCAAACTAGAAGGATAACCTCCCATTCGGCTAAGTCACCCTAGTCAGGTTTTCTACATGTCCTCCTGCAAGAATTCTGCTGGAATCGTGGCATCTCTCTCATTATCGGTTAATGGCACCACAGTAAAATTAGGTGTAATTACCAAATCATCTAATCCTTTTAATAAGTAAACAGTTTCATTTCACTCCAATATATTTCAATTATTTTTATATTTTTGCCATTCACTGCAACTGTGCCAGCTTCACACTAATTTCTTAGAATGCGATTCTGAGTTCATTCCAAAACAGTGATTCTCCATAAATTATGTTTTCTCTTTTTGTACCTGGTAGCTTTCCAAAGCTCATCTGTGGAGAGATGGATAAAGAAAAGGAAGAAGCAAGAGAAAATGACCTTATTCTCCCAACTCACTCCAAACACATCCATGGTAAGAGGGTATCCCCTTTGGTTTCTACAATTGGCAAGGGGCACACGGACTGGGTTCCTGGTATTTTAAGGGAACAAGTACTTAAACAACACTGGACCTGGCTGCTACCTCCACACCAGCTTTATACCTTTTCTGGGCTTTGGGGTTTTTAACAAGATAAACTTTCCATATTACAAAGCAATATTAACTAGGTACTGGTCCCAAGGAATAGCAAATAGTCCCACCTTCAAATTACCCAGGCCCCACTTTCATCAGGCTTCAGGAGCTTCCCCAGACAACACCTGTAAATGTGGTACTTTGGGGAATAAGAGGGGGGAAAGTTTCACTTTTAATTCCTCCATTTATGTTCAGCCCACATATACATGGTTTCCAATTTTTTCTTAACTTCTTCCCTGCAAATTCTTTCAAATGTTCTAATAATAAGATAGAAACCTATAGAATTAGGGACCCAATGGGATGAAGGTGGATATGACTTTGCAAACAGTTTAAGCCTCCATTCTGATGTTTAATTAGGGCTTCCCTGGTGGCTCAGGTAAAAGAGTCTGCCTATAATGAAAGAGACCCTGGTACGATCCCTGGGTCAGGAAGATCCCCAGGAGAAGGGAATGGCAACCCACTCCAGTATTCTTTTAAGAAATTAATAAATAAATAAACTCCCCGCCCTCCCTCCACCACTCCAGTATTCTTGCCTGGAGAATCTTATGGACAGAGGAGCCTGGCAGGATACAATCCATGGGGTTGCAAATAGTCAGACACAACTGAGTAACTAACACACACACACACACATTGATGTTAATTATCCCCATTTGTTCAAACACTAAAAAATGAAAACAATCTTACATCTCAGAACACCTCTGAGAAAAAGAATGTCTCCCATTAAATTATAATTAAAATATCAGATTTGTGATACTTATTCAATTAAAATAAGATTTTGAGTCATAGTATCCTCTACCTCAGGGTTTCATCAACACTCTTGACATTTTGTACCAAATAATTGTTTGTTGGGTGCTGTCTTGTACAATGAGGGAGTTTAGCAACATCCCTGGGTAAGGACTACCAAAAATGTACTGACATTAACAAATGTCCCCTAGGAAACAAAATCATCCCCTGGCACTGCTGCTCTATCAGAAAAGGATCTTGAGATTTTCCCAGTGGTGCAGTGGTTAAGAATCCACCTGCCAATGCAGGGTACATGGGTTCAATCCCTGGTCCAGGGAGATTCCACATGCCGGGGAGGAACTAAGCCCGTGTGCCACCACTACTGAAGCCCACATGCCTAAAGCCTGTGCCCCACAACAAGAAAAGCCACAGCAGTGAGAAGCCCAAGCCCCACAAGGAAGAATAGCCACTGCTTGCAGGAACTAGAGAAAGCACAAATGCAGCAAAAGAAGACCCAGTACAGTCAAAAACAGAATAATTTTTTAAAAATTTTTAAGAAAACAAAAGGATCTTCATCCACACCCAGTTTACAGATGAGGAAACTGACGCCTAGAAAGGCCAAGAGGCAAGCTCAATGCCACAGAGCTGAATCGGAGACCAAGACAGGGACATGCCATGAAAGCTGCTCCTTGGTTCTTTGTGTTCTGTCACAATGAACTGACTCGTATTGGGGCTTAAACTGAAAATGACAGTATTTTAAAACTTGAATGTTACCAAAGGCATATTTTGAAGAACTTAATAGTATATTAGGGATACTGGAATGAGAAGCTATTAAACTTCATGGCCAACCTTATGACTTTTCTCCTATGCTCCCATTTGAACTGATTTAACAAATATTTATTAAGCATTTTCAAGGGATCTTGAACATTAGTTAAGTCGAGAAGAGTCCCTGCTTCAGTGCATCAGCAGTTCGGTTGAGGCAGGACAGAGATGGGCTCCAGGCTGAGCACCTGGAATCCGTCCCTTGTGGACAGATACTCCAAGACAAAGATAACAGCAGAGGCAAGGAGAAGCTGAGTCCTGCTCGGATAAAAGATAAAGAGGTCACAGATTTCTCATTCTTGAGGTTAAGGAGACCCTCCCCTGACTCCTTCAAGCTAGGCATGTGCAGAAAGGATCCTCAGCGGAGGGGGTGCCATATGATAATATATTCTGTCAGCTTCCCAGAGACACTTGCCTAGAATCCAGCTTGGCTAAAAGATATGGGTGCACACAGGGGAGGGCCCTGAGCCAGACCAAAGGTGGACTCAAAGCCACAAAGCAAAATGATTGGCCAGAGGAAACCCAGAAGAACTGTCCCCATAGAAGTGATTTAAACACCCCAAAAGGACACAGCATCCCCCTCTCTCTAAGCCTGCCCATGCTTTCTCTGCACATATCTTTTCTCCTAATAAACATTTTACTTGCCTCACTACTTCTCATTTCTTTGCTGAGTTTTTTCTTCAAAGCAGACAAGAGATGGAGCCCTGCTCCTAGCCACTTATCTCTGGCAGTCTAGTGGTTAGGATTCACTGATCCAACTCAGGTTCAGTCCCTGGTCAGGGAACTGAGATCCCCTTTCAAGCTGCTGCATGCCACAGCCACCCCACTGCCATGGGTGACCATAGTAAATGGACAATTCAATAAGTCCACCAGTCACAACACATGTGTAAAGAGCCGAGTTCAATATGAAAGTTTTAATCAAAGCAAAACAGAGTCTTGGAAGGGAGAAAACTCACCTTAGCTTGGAAATCAGAGAAACCACAGAAGAAACAGCAACTGAGACGGGCTTTGCAAGATGAGAAAGGCATTCTGAGAAGAAGGATGAGCTTGGAGGTGGGAAGCAAGGAACCATTGGGACCTTTCAGTTGCCTAACTACTAAGCAGATCAATGATACAAATGAGGCTGCACTTCCAGGAAATTATATCACTGTAACTGCATAAACAAATCAGAGAAGGGATGGACAGGAGTGCCATCACTGACTGTGTTAAGAAGGCTTCTGAAGCCCAGTCGGGCCAAGAGAAGACAGAACCATGAAGCAGTCTGTCATTCCTGGCCTGAAACATTAAAGATAGTCAGAAAGAGGCTATTCTACCAGTCTAAGCAAAAGGCATTGTGAGGGCTGGCATGGGGCTGATGTGGCAGAAATGGGACACTTCGGGGCAAACACACAAGATAACGCAGACGCAAGAAGCACTGAGAGAAAAGAATAAGATGAAATCTGACCACTACATTCTGAATCTCAATGAGTGAGAGAACAACAGTGCCATGAACAGAAACCCAGGGGAGAAAATGAGTTTATGATCTCAGGGCGACACCCAAGAAAAGTCCACCAAGACAATAGAAAGAAAGGGATGGACTTTTGGGAAAAGAACAGGACCAAGGTTTAGATCACAAAGTTTCAGGTTTAGGGTTTTCTGTAGAATGTTGGCTCTTCAAGCTTCAACCACAAATAAGATCCCTAAGAGAGGGGTGACAAAGAAGAATCTGAAAGAGTGCCTAGGTTTAAGATGCAAAAGTAAGAGGAAGAGTACGGTAAAGAAGCCAAGAAAGAATTTCTATCTCTAGGTGGAAGAGGTAGGGAAGCCAAGAGTAGGCAGACGTTCAAGCTCACCAGAAAGATCAAGTACAACCAGCCGGAACACAAGCCTGTGGCGCCTCAGGCTGGGTTTGGTTTCAGTGAGGTAGCAGCCAAGCACAGGAGGTGAGACACTGCTCTCTGGAGTTAGACAGACCTTAGACTTGATGCATATTCAGGCTTGGCCCTTGCCCATCATGTTCTGCAGCAAGTTACTAAACAGCTCCATGCCTCCTTTCCCCCAGTAAAACAAAGATGATACCATTCTCTACATGTAAGTGGTGGGGGGTTAAGCATGGAAAGGGCTTTCCTGGTGGCTCAGATGGTAAAGACTCTGCCTGCACCTGGGTTTGATCCCTGGGTTGGGAAGATCCCTTGGAGGAGGGCATGGCAACCCACTCCAGTATTCTTGCCTGGAGAATCCCATGGGCAGAGAAGCCTGGCAGGCTACAGCCCATGAGGTCGTAAAGAGTCAGACACGACTGAGCGATTAAGCGCAGCCCAAACATGGGAAGCACTGAGCCTAGTGCCTGCTCCCTTAGCAGCAGCAGCAGGTGTTCAACACCTCCTCCAGACCCTCTTCCATGGGCACCAGGAAAGCCGACTTAGTCTCCCCTGCAAGGACAGCCAGGTGAAGAGCAGGTCTGCTCTCTACCAGCCAGTCCTGTCTGCTGAATAACTGAATATGTGCCATGACCTGAGGGGATTCCCTAGTGACTCCCTGGTAAAGAATCCACTTGCCAATGCAGGAGACACAAGTTCGATCCCTGAGTCGGGAGGATCCCCTGGAGAAGGAAATGGCAACCCACTCCAGTAGTCTTGCCTGGGAAAGCCCATGGATAGAGGAGCCTGGTGGGCTATAGTCCATGGGGTCACAAAAGAGTCAGACATGACTTAGCAACAAACCAACCAACCAACATGGTCTGAAAACTGGAAAAGAATCAACCAAGAAGAAAATATGATCATGGGGTAGAGGTGGGGAAAGGGAGTGGAAGACAATTTAACACAAATCAGCACAGGATCAGAAAACTTCTTCTGAAAAGAGCCAGAGAGTAACTGTTTTAGGGTGTGAGGCCCATATAGTCCTCAACACGACTACTCAACTCTTTGCATCAGGAAAGCAGCCACAGACGATCCATAAATGAATAGCTGTGGCTGTATCCCAATAAAGCTTTCTCAGAAACAGCTAGGGACTGAGCGATCAGCCATAGTTCACTGACCCTGCAATAAAAAGATGGAATAAAACCAAACCAGGTACACGTTCTTAAACTTCTAACTCTAGCAGCTAAGTTTAGAGAAGATAACAGAAATATGAGAAACATATCGAGACAAAGATCAAATGTTCAGGTATCTCACCTAGCAGAATTTCCAGTGTTGACAACTGGCTTCACAAATTTAGTGCTTCTTTGTTCTTGAGAAGAAAGAAAAGGGAGGACAAAAGGATTGACTAAAAACCATGAAAAAGTCTCATGGCAAATAATAAATTAGAAGGACTTCTCTGTAGATACAGTGGCCAAGATTCCAAGCTCCCAATGCAGGGGGTCAGAGTTCAATCCTTGGTGGGAACTAGATCCCACCACTAAGAGTTCTCACACAGCAACGAACAACCCTGCATGCTGCAACAAAGACCCAGTGCAGCCAAAGAAGTTAATTACAAATTTTAAAATAAAATACCTTTGAAAAAATAATTAGAGAAACACATAAGTAAAAACATTTATGAAAGTCCATTTACACTGCACATTGAGAGAATTACAATCTGATTCCTTGCTAAGCTTCTTGGACTGATCTGGAAAACACAAATACTACTACCTTACTTCCTGGTGACAGGGACTTGCACTCACTGCCATGGAGGAGGGCTCTTCCAGCCCTTGGTTCAGTGCATCCTTGAGCATCCCCACTCCCCCCACACACCCCAGAAAGGGCTTTGCTAATTTCCTTTGCTAAAGGAGCAGAAATACAATTCATCCTTCTCCCTTTCTCTTCACCCATCATTCAGGGGCCAAATCTTCCAAACAAGAAGTCAAGACTGTTGACTTAAAAAAAAAGTCACAACCTAAAAATTGAAAGTTATGCTTTATTTGGTGGGAACTTACAGGACTTCAAGCCCAGGAGACAGCATTTCAATGACCCTGAGAGAACTGTTCCGAGGAGGTGAGGGAAGGAGTCAGGTTATATAGAAGTTTCCTACAAGGGGCACATAGCCTGAACATCAAAAGATCATTGTAAATAAGCAAAACCAAGTATCTCAAGTTAAGGAATGTAGCGCTTTTCTATGTGTGGGAAGATACAAGAGTCTGGGCTTAAATGAAATCACTCCTTTCATATGCATCTCACCTATCTGGGGCCAGCATCCCATGACTTGATTTTTCACATCCTTAGTTCCTGGTTCACCCTTTTTCCTGGTTGCCCTTGGGCTCTGAAATTCACATTTGGAGGGTCGGAATGGCTTTTATGACACCCTTGTTTATTGATATGGCAGGAAATATTCCATTTCACAAGACCACTAGACTAAGGAATATCACTCTGTTTAGAGGGGACCAAACCAAACATTCAACACGGCAGGAATCCTGGGAAATCTCGTGTGGCAAAGAGAATACAGTGATGAATTACTCTGGTCTTATCAGCATGTCATCAGCAGGGGAGGTAAGACAAGGAAAACTGCGCAAAAGAAAAAGATAAATGTGAAAACCCAGACACACAAAAGGCTCAGAGCTTCAGAGAGCAGACCCTGATAACCTACAGGGGAACCAAAGATCAAATTGCCACATCTGTTGGATCACAGAAAAAGCAAGAGAATCCCAGAAGAACATCTACTTCTGCTTTGACTACACCAAAGCCTTTGACTGTGTGGATCACAAGCTATAGAAAATTCTTTAAAAGATGGGAATACCAGACCACCTTACCTGCCTCTTGACAAAACTGTATGCAAGTCAAGAAGCAACAGTGAGAAACAGACATGGAACAATAGACAGGTTCAAAACTGGAAAATGGGTAGGTCAAGGCTGTATATTGTCACCCTGCTTATTTAACTTATATGCAGAGGACATCATGAGAAATGCTGGGCTGGATGAAACACAAACTGGAATCAAGATGGCCGGGAGAAATATCAATAACCCCAGATATGCAGATGACACCACCCTTATGGCAGAAAGCCAAGAGGAACTAAAGAGCCTCTTGAAGAAGGTGAAAGAGGAAAGTGAAAAAGCTGGCATAAAACTCAACATTCAAAAAACGAAGATCATGGCATCGGGTCCCATCATGTCATGGCAAATAAATGGGGAAACA
>NW_011494902.1:3340408-3356325 GCF_000754665.1 Bison bison bison
GAAGAAGGTGAAAGAGGAAAGTGAAAAAGCTGGCATAAAACTCAACATTCAAAAAACGAAGATCATGGCATCGGGTCCCATCATGTCATGGCAAATAAATGGGGAAACAATGGAAACAATGACAGACCTTATTTGGGGGGGTGGGGCTCTAAAATCACAGCAGATGGTGACTGCAGCCATGAAATTAAAAGATGCTTACTCCTTGGAAGAAAAGCTATGACCAACCTAGACAGCATATTAAAAAGCAGAAACATTAATGCTGACAAAGGTCCATAGAGTCAAAGCTATTGTTTTTTCCCCAGTAGTCATGTATGGATGTGAGAGTTGGACCATAAAGAATGCAGGGTGCAAAAGCTGATGCTTTTGAACTATAGTATTGGAGAAGACTCCTGAGAGTCCCTTGAACTCCAAGGAGATCAAACCAATCAATCCTAAAGAAAATCAGTCCTGAATATTCACTGGCAGGACTGATGCTAAAGCTGAAGCTCTAATACTTTGGCCACCTGATGCAAAGAACTGACTCATTGGTAAAGACCCTGGTGCTGGGAAAGATTGAAGGCAGGAGGAGAAGGGGATGAGAGAGGATGAGATGGTTGGATGGCATCACTGACTCGATGGACATGAGTTTGAGCAAGCTCCAGGAGTTGGTGATGGACAGGGAAACCTGGGGTGCTACAGTCCATGGGGTTGCAAAGAGTCAGACATGACTGAGCAACTGAAATAACTAATTGGAGGGAAGAAGATGAAGATCTTAGCATGCGTTGAAGGGTGGGTGCATCTGCAAAGGCAGAGATTAGAAAGGGTGTTCCAAGAGGAAAAGACCAAAGGATACGGGCACTGCTTGCTAGCAAGCAGAGGCCACAGAAAGGATGCCTTGGGGTGATATTCAGAGGGGAGAGAACAGAATGTTTGGCCAACTGTTAAAATCCCCCAAAGGTCCATATCAGAAGGTATATGGCTATCTCCCCAGCCCACCCTCTCCTGTCTTACCCAACTCTGCTACCATAACCCTGGCTACCCTCCCCCACTTCTCACTTGTCCACACAATCTACTTACTAAAGTGAGAGCATGACACCCAGTGTCGAGTGCCCCTCAGCTGGGGCTGTGCCCACATTACACCCACCAAATCAATGGTGAGAGGTCTATGCCTTTCTTCAGTAGGCTCAGGTTGGGATAAAGACCATACAAAAGAAAGGAATACATATGAGGCTGGCAACACCCACAGTGCCGTATCTAAAGGCATTTTCATTGAAAGCTGGTTCAGAAATTCAGACTTGCTTCTATAGCCCCAAGAAGTGCCTGAAGGGTTTTGTTTATTTATTTATTAAATTTTCTGTAGGAAAATGCAATACATACACACAGTTCAAAAATAAACTGTGCAAAGCTGTCCAGTAAACTTTCACAAATATTTTATGAATATTCAAGTGTGTATATAAACTCATCCTGCCTTTTTAAAAAACACAAATAGAAATATATTAAAATACACACTTTTTTGTCTTTTCATACTGTTCATGGGGTTCTCATGGCAGGAACATTGGAATGGTTTGCTATTCCCTCCTCCAGTGGAGCACATTTTATCAGATATCAAACCAAGGAGATCAAATCAGTCAATCCTAAAGGAAATCAACTCTGAATATTCATTAAAAGGACTGATGCTGAAGCTCCAATACTTTGTCCACCTGATGTGAAGAGCCAACTCACTGATAAAGACCCTGATGCAGGGAAAGATTGAGGGCAGGAGGAGAAGGGGATGACAGAGGATGAGATGCTTGGATGACATCACTGATTCAATGGACATGAATCTGAGCACACTCTGGGAGACAGTGAAGGTCAGGGCGGCCTGGCATGCTGCAGTCCATGCGGCTGCAAAGAGTTGGACATGACTTAGTGACTGAACAACAACACACACTATCGTGTCCCTTACCCTTTGTTTTTCAACTGACCAATGCGTCTTGGAGTTGTTACATGTCAGCAAATACATACATACCTCACTATTATTAATCGCCATAGAACATCCTATTCTCTCTACAGCTCTACCGTTATTCATTCAAGCAGTGCTCTATTGATGGACAGAGGTTATTACCCCCTGTTGCTGTTAGAAACAAGACAGCAAACAAACGGAGTGTCAGTCTTGGCATGCCCGTGTCTATGTAAATTTGCAAGATAAGTCCTAGTAGAAGTGGAAATGCTGTGTCAAAGTGTATGCACCACTGAAGGTTCCTGAGTGAGTGGCAGAGGCAAGAAAAGAAAGGGGGACAAGATCAGAGACATCTGTAGGTCAAGGTGAGACATCTGGACAGAAGAGCGTAAAGGATTCAAGGAGGGGGATGACAGAAAAAGAGTAGTTAGGAAGGTGCAGGGATGTGCAAGTGGGAAGATGTGATTGAGGGCAAGGAGAGAGAAAGGGGAGGATGTGAGGTAAAACATAACCATAATTATTGCTGCTGCGTGCTACATGTAAAAGGTGTTAAGAGAACAAAGTCGAAGAGTTCTCATCATAGAAAAAAATTTTTCTATTTCTTTAATTTTGTACCTATATGAGATGATGGATGTTCACTAAATTTATTGTGACAATCACTTCATGGTATATATAAGTTAAACCATTAGGCTGTACACCTTCAATTTATGTAGCACTGTATGTCAATTACATCTCAATAAAATTGGAATTAAAAAAAGAATATGTAACCAAAAATAATAAAGAAAAAAAGTATTTGGGGCAGTTAATAAAAATGTCATGTTATATTTGGAGAGTCTGTGATGTTGTCCATTTCTAAAAATTCCTAATTTGCTGTGATTTCTTTTCTCATTCTAAATAAATACTCACATTTATGGAAAAGGAAATGGAAACCCACTCCACTATTCTTGCCTAGAGAATCCTATGGACAGAGGAGCCTGGTGGGCTACTGTCCATAGGGTCACACAGAGTCGGACATGACTGAAGTGACTTAGCATGCATGCATGCATGCTTTGGAGAAGGAAATGGCAACCCACTCCAGTGTTCTTGCCTGGAGAACCCCAGGAACAGAGGAGCCTGGTGGGCTGCTGTCTATGGGGTCGCACAGAGTCGGACACGACTGATGCGACTTAGCAGCAACAGCAGCATACCTTGAAACATTTAAAAAAAAATTTAAAGGGATTTCAAGACCAATACAGGAGGACACGGGTACCAAACAAAACCCTTAGTGTGGGTTGTACTCTTCTACTTGAAGGAGAGTTCCATGCTGCCCATGGTGATGTGGAGAGTCTAGGGCACAACCTGGTGGACTTTACTAATTTTATTGACTGAAAATGTCTCACCAAGCTCAAGAGAGGAGACAGGAATGGAAATAGGAATTTAGGGCACCCAGAAAGATGACTGGAATCAGACAGAACCACCCAAGAAAAGAAGGGTGCAGACTGCCACCTCTCTTGTGTCACCAACAGTTAGGAAGCCAAGACAAGGCAATCAAACAGAGAGGACAGGGACAAAAAGCACAATAGTGTGTCATGAAAGCCAACAGAGGGGTCAGTCAAGTAGGAAATAGCCTGGAGGGAGAGAGAAGCCCATAGCAGAAGAGTAAAGGCATGATGCGGCATCTTGGCCCAATCTTCAACACAACAGGAAAAGACCACAGAAATGCAAGGAAGCAAGGTGGAAGCTGCATTCAACCAGGCAGAATGGACACAGGGTTCCAGAACAGCAGGAAAATGAGATTTTTCTAAGGAAAACTGGAAGACAGTCAGAGTTCACATGTCAAAGAAAGCCTTCAGTGAAAAAAAAGCAGAGAACTGAAGACAAAGGAGGCAACTGACATGCAGAAGCTCAGGACTATTGGCCCCAAACACCTCAGTATCACGACCAATATGAGAGTCCCACCATCTGAAAATCAGCTTACTGTCACACTGCTTAGACACTACCATGGTTACTTTTATTTTTGGTTTCTGGTTCCAAGTCCAATTTCTCATTTTCTGGTAGCCTTTTGCTTCCATTGGAGATGCTGTGAGCTGCTAAGCTTCTAAGAGGCTCACAGCAAAATGTCATGAACACAAGCTGCCATCTAAATGTGCTGTATTTGTGTATAATCTTGTCCGTGGAGGACTCTTTTGTCTAGTTACAGCAATTCGTCTGCTAAATCAGAAATAAAGACCTAGAAAATGTCACAAAAACAAGCAGCAATGCAAAAGATGACATATAACTCTTCCCAAAGCTTAGGGTATTAGATACTACTGCTGGAAATGAAATGAAAATTATTTTTTCTGAATATGCCCCATTCTTCTAGGGAAGGAAAATGCTAAAGTCTCTTTGGTTCATCCCTTTACTATGAAGTTAGTAACATCATTAAATTCAACAAATTAAATTTAATTACAAATTTAATTATACATTAATAGCAAATTAAATTTTGGACATTAAATCATCTCCTTTCTTCTCTCCCAAACACAAACAATGCCTAAATTTAAGTTTCCTTAAAAGAATCAGTGTTCCCAGGTTGTAGTTTATCTAAGAATTTGGTTTCCTTTACTGTCGCTTCTATTTACCATAATAGAGCTCCAATTTTTAAAGTACCAGCTCTGCAACCAGTACTAAGGTAAAGGTTAATACTCAGGTCAATAAAATGGGCATAAAATGCAAAATCATAAAGGTAAAATTATAAATAACCCAGAAAAAGGAAGAATGAATGATTCTTTCAGACAACTGGGTAAAGATGGCAACGCTTAAGGACCAGCACTCCTTCCCTTCATTAATACCTAACAAAATGGTGAAAAATAGAAGCCCAAAAAGAGAAAAAAAGAAAATGGGTAGATTTTCAAAAAAGAAGCAGTATGTTTTTGCAACACATTGAAAATTTCTACCAACACCCATCAATTTAAAGAGAAGCAAGATGACGAAATGGATAATAGCTAAGAAGTATCAAGCACAGCGGCATGAGCAGAAATGAGCTCTAACCATCACAGTAGCATCTCGAGATCTCAGCAGAAGTCAGGAAAACTGGCAGAGCTTGTTATTTGGGAAGTGTCATGGGAACTAGGAAAATGCTTCCAAGACTGAACGTACTCTCACCTCATGGGAACAGGCATATCTGTAACTCTGAGAGGGTAAACCCAGGTTTAAGACCTTTAACCAAATCTCAGAAGAGAAAGCACAGCTCCGGTCATTCAAAATGGCTGCACCCAGCTTTAACCAAGCTCCATTTCCAACCCCTTTCACTTATGGTGTGTCTTCAGGGAATAAAATTTTTTTAATACTCAGAGTCCTCAAACTCCAGTTCAGTAAGGAAGGCAAGCAAGTATCGTTTCAGATGGAAAGGGTGTCATGGAGAAATCAGCTTCACCTTATTAATATAAAAAATAGGTCTAAATAGAGCTATACATGCTGAGCTGAGCCATATGACAGACAGCAAGCAAATGTGCAAACATACTACAAACATGAAAAAGAAAAGGTGCATAGCATTGTTTAGAAAATCCATAAAGGGCACAGTGAGAAAGGAAACATAACTAGAAAACCAGTGGAAACTGCCTATGAGTGCAAATGCTCAACAGTAATCAAAATTGTTATAAGGACAGTTAAATAAACAATGCATAGAACATAAAAAACAGAAACAGACCCACATATATATGATCAACTGATTCTCAACAAAGATGCAACGTCAGGATATTTCAAGGGCAAAAGGCATATCATTTTAACAAATGTTGCTGGAATAAATGAATATCCAATTGAAAGGAAAAAATGGACTCTGATTCCTATCTCACATCATACATAAAAATTAACTTGAAATACTGTAGGCATAAACATGAAAACTAATATATAACTCCTAGATGAAAACATGAGAAAACATCTTTGCAAATTGAGGATAGGCAAAGATTTCTTAAATATAACACAGAAAGCAATATCATTTTAAAAAGTGAGAAATTAAATTTTAAGTCTTTTCCTCAGAAAAAGATATTGATTAGAAAATAAAAAGTCAAGCAGCAGGCTGAGGGAGAAAATATGATATGTAAATGAATGAAACTACTAGAAATATATACATGTTCATATATATAGAGAGAGATCATCAAAAATTCAAGTCAAAATAGAATACTAAAAATTAGTAAAATAACTCAAAAAGGGCAGAAGAGAAGGAACAGAGGAACAAAAAGCAGAGGGAACAAACAGAAAGCAAATAATAAAACGATATGTTTAAAGGAAAGTATGGCAATAATAACATTAAATGTGAATGGTCTAAATATCAATTTTAAAAGATAGAAAAAAATTTTTTAATAATCTGATTATCAGGACTTCCTTGGCAATCCATTGGTTAGGATTCTGCATTTCCACTGCAAGGAGCACAGATTCCATCCCTGATCAGGGGATTAAGACCCCACATGCCATGCAGAGTGCCCAATAAATAAATTAATTAATTAATTAAATAACCTGATTTTCTGATACCTGGAAAAAAATTATTTCAAATACACATATCAATAAGTTAAAAGTGAAAAGTCAAAGAGATATGCTAGTTAACATGAATCAAAAGTAAACTGAAGAAGATATATTAATATCAGATAAAGTAGATTTCAGGGCTTCCCTGGTGGCTCATTGGTAAAGAATCTGTCTGTGATGCAGGAGACCCAGGTTTGATCCCTGGGTTGGGAAGATTCCCCTGCAGAAGGGTGTGGCTACCTACTCCAGTATTCTTGCCTGGAAAATCTCCATGGAAAGAGGAGCCTGGTGGGCTACAGTCCATGGGGTTGCAAAGGGTCAGACATGACTGAACAACTTTCACTTCACTTCAAAGTAGATTTCAGAACAAAGAACCACCAAGCATAAAGATGGACATTATGTAAGGATGAATTGGTCAAGTCATCAAGAAAAAATAACATCCTAAATGCATACGCACCTAACAACAGAAATTCAAAACACATGAAAGAGGAACTGAAAGGAGAAATAGACAAATTCATAATTACAGTTGAATACCTCAATACTAGTCTCTCATTAACAGAACTAGTAAGAAAATGAGCAAGGAAGTAGAAACTGGATAACACTAGCATCTAATTGGAACTAACTGACATATATAGACTAACCCATTACAGTAGAACAAATATTTAAGTGCACACAGAATATTCACTAAGAGAGACCATATTCTGAGTCAATAAAACAAATCTTAATAATAAAAAAATTGAAATCATACAAAATATATTCTCTGAACATAACAGGATAAAATAGAAATCAATAATGGAAAACTGACCCCAAAACTTTAAAAATTTAGAACTTAAATAATATAATTCTAAATAATTCATGAGTTAAACAAGATATCTCAAAAGAAACTGCAAAATATTTTTAACTAAAAAAATGAAAATGCAATATATCAAAATTTATGGGAGACAGACAAAGCAGTGCTTCAAGAAACATTTGGATTATTAAATGCCTATATAGAAAAGTCTCTAATCAATAATCTTAGCTTCTACCTTTTAAAACTAGAAATAGATGAGCAAAATAAGCAAGGTAAACAGAAGAAAGGAAATAATAAAGATCAAAAATCAATGAAACTGAAAGTAAAGAAATGAAAGAGAAAAAAAAAATCAATAAAACTAAAAGCCAGTTCTTTGAAAAATAAAATTTATAAACCTCTAGCAAGATTAACCAAAAAAGAGAGAAGACACAAATTATCAACACCAGGAATGAAAGAGGAGACATCATTATAGATTCCACTAACATTAAAAGAATAAGGGAATATAAGAATAACAGAAAACTCTATACACATGATTCTTTCAATTTATATTGCATTGATCAATTTCAAATAAACAATAAACTACCAAAACTCACTCAAAATGAAAAAGATAAATTGAATAGCTCTATTATTAAAGGAACTGAATCTGTAATAAAAATCCTTCTGCAGACTAAATCTCCAGGTCCACATAATTTCACTAGCAAATTCTACCAAAATTGAAAGAAATAACTCCAATTCCACATAAAGTCTTCTAGAAAATAAAAGAGGGAATACTTCATAAGGCCAGTATTATCCTGATGCCAGTCAAAGAAAGTATAAAAAGAAAACACTGCAGACCAATATCCCTCATGAATACAGATGCAAAAATTCGCAACAAATGTCTAATTATATAAAACAGAACAATACATAATGGGCAAATGAAGTTTATCCCAGGAATATAAGACCAGTTAAATATTCAAAAATCAACAAATGTAATCCAACATACTTACAGTATAAAGAAGGAAAATATCATGATCACCTAAATTGAAAATTTTGAAAATTCAATATTCATCATGTCAAAAACTCCACAAACTACAAACATAAGGGAATGTTTATTCTTAATATTCCTGTACAACATTATACTAGAAGCCTTAGCCAGTGTAATGAAGCAAGAAAAAGAAATAAAAGACAAATAGATTGGAAAGAAAGAAAACTGTATTTGCAGATGACATTGTCTACATACAAAATCTCAAAAACAGCAAAAAAAAAAAAAAAGAATCCTTATGTAACTAATAAGTAAGGTTAGCAAGAATATGAGATACAAGATCAACATACAAAAATCAACCAAATTTTTATGTACTAACAGTACATAATCAAAAACAACTTTTTGAGTACTTTTAATTGCGCTAAAAAAGTAAATACAGGTGAATATAATAAAACATGTCCAGTAGTAGTATGTTCAAACTACAAAATACTGATGAAACACGTCAAAGAACTAAATAAATGGAGAGGCACTGTATATTTATGGATTGAAAGACTAAACACAGTAAAGATGCAAATTCTTCACAAGCTGACCTGTACATTTAACACAGTTCCAGTCAAATTTCAGCAAGATTTTTTTTTTCTACATATAGACAAACTGATTCTAAAATTCATTTAGAAAGGCAAAAGAATTAGTTAAAACAATTTTGAAAGAAATATACAATATTAAAAGAACTGTACTATTAAATTTGAAAATTTGCTATAAAGCTATAGTCATTAAGGCAATGTGGTATCAGCAAAAAGACAAATAGATCGATGAAATAAGAATCCAGAAACAGACTCACACAAATATGGCCACTTGATCTTCTACAAAGCTATATGAACAATTCAATAAAGAAAAGATGGTCTTTTCAACAAATGATGTAGGAATAACTGGACATTCATATGTAAAGGAAAGAAAAATAAGCCACAACCTATACCTCACACATTGTATAAAAATGTATTCAAAATGAATCATAAATGCCAAACATGAAACTATCAAAATTTTAAGAGAAATCTTTGGAGTCCTGGGTTAGCCAGAGAGTTCTTAAACACACCACCAAAAGCAAGATCCATAAAAGAAAAAACTGATCAAATGCCTTTGCAAAATTAAAAACATTTTTCTGCAAAAGACACAATAAAGAGAATGAAAAGACAAGCTACAGACTAAAAGAGCATATTTTCAAATCATATATCAAACAAAAGACTTATATTCAGAATTTATTAAAAATAACTTTCAAAACTCAACTGTGAGAAAATTCATTTTTTAATGAATAAAAAGACACTTCAATAAAGAGGATATAGAGATAGCAAACAAGCACATGAAAAGGTGCTTGTCAGCATTACCAAGGAAAATGCAGTCTAAAATCTTGGTAAGATACAACTCCATTAGAATGGCATTAAAAAAAAATATTGCTAATACCAAGTGGATATGGAGCAACTGGAACTCTTATCAGTGTAGGAATGCAAAATAATAGAACCACTCTGGGAAAGAATTTGACAGGTTCTTAGAAGTTAAACATAAACTTGCCATTCAGTCCAACAATCCTGTTCCTAAGAATTTACCATCATGTAGATTACAGCCCTCAGGCCAAATTCAGTAGTGATCCAAACTGGACCAGATACATTTGTTTTTGTATTGTTTCTGGCTGCTTCCCACACCAGTGGAGTTGAACACTTGAAACAAAGACTGTACAGCCTACAAAGCCAAAAATATTTATTAATACTATCCATCTCTTCACTGAAAAAGTTTGCCAACATCTGTCCTAGAGAAAAGAACTTCAATTGACACAAAGTACAGATGTTCAGAGCAGCTATTTATAATCATCAAAAACTGGAACCAACCCAAATGTCTGTCCTTCAACAGGTTAATGGATAAATCAGCTGTGTTATATCCATACAATGGTATACTAACCAATAATAAATAGGAGCAAACTGTTGACACACAATTTTAATGAATCTCAAAGACATTGAGTGAGTGAAAGAAGCCAGGCACAAAAGGTTACACACTATAAAATTCTACAGTATGACATCCTCAAAAAGACAAAGCTATGGTGAAAAAGGAACAGATTAGTGGTTGCCAAGGCATAATTGGGCTTCCCTGGTGGCTCAGCGGTAAAGAATCTGCCTGCAATGCAGGAGACCCAGGTTCGATCCCTGGGTCAGGAAGATCCCCTGGAAGAGGGAACAGCAACCCACTCCAGTATTCCTACCTAGAGAATCCCATGGACAGAGGAGCCTGGCAGGCTGCAGTCCATAGGGTTGCACAGAGTTGGACACAACTGAAGCAATTCAGCAGTAGCAGCAGCAAGGCTTAGTTGTGAGAGGCAGGTACAATCAGACTTTTGGGGAGCAATAAAACTGTTCTGTATCCTGGTTATGGTGATGATTACACAAATCTGTACATGTGTTAAAAGTCATAGTAGTATATATACCAAAACAAAGTCAATTTTACTCTATGTTAACTTAGTAAAGTTTGCAAAAAACAGATTTTGCCTCTAATATTAAGCTTCTCCTGTATGTTTATTTACTTCCAGTATCTGAAGATTAATATATGCAGTATAGTCTCAATATGTACATGCACAGAATAGCTTTTTTGATGATCACCTGTTTGTTTTTAGCATCAACGTCTACTCTGCTTCTTCTAATTAAATGAAAAGACTGGGTCATTAGAAAGAGCCTGAGGACTTAAACACATTGTGGTTGGATTCATGACAAATCCACACAAGAAACTGCTCATGATAACTCACACTTACAAACAATTCAGCTTCACAATTTGCATTCACCCAGAGTTACATAATCGCTAAAGGCAAATCAGCTAAAGTTTAGTCCCAACTTGGGTCCTGAAAGTTCTGTCAACACTGACAAAAAGCACAGTGCAAATTTTCAACTTGAGAAGGAAAAGAAAGACACTAGATATGTCTCAGAAAAACCAGACCTGTCTTCAATCAGTTGTGTGTTCTTGGCCAAGCTACTTAACCATTCCATGCTTCAATTCCCTCACTCACAAAAGGAAGACCCCTCCAATATTCCCTTCCAACATAAATTGAGTTTATATTATTATTATCCATTAACTCATTAATCAAAATGTCTAGGAAGCATATTTATTAAGCACTAAAACGAAAACTGATACAGAGGAAGCATTTATACACAAAACACAGTCATAAATGAAAGAATCTGTCATTCATAAAATTTAAACTGTAAAAGTTAGTTCCCCCCAACCCCAGCATCTCTCATCTATCTAACAGAACTAGAATCTAACAGTCTCTGAATGTTCTACCAACCCCTAAAATTACCTATGAAAGATTCCCTTAAATAATTTCTGAGCACTCATGTACAGTGGGAATAATATTTAAATTCTCATTGGATAGAGCAGCCAAGTTCAATGTAAATTGTGGAGGTGGTAGACAAAGTCACCTGATAGGAGGATTTATGTTCTCTGTACCCCACAGATACTGAAAAGTCGCCAACACATCAAAAACACATTGCCTGGGACTTCCCTGGTGGTCCAGTGGCTAAGACTCCGTGCTCTGGATGCAGTGGGGGCCAGGTTTGATCCTTGGTCAGGGAACTTGATCTCACATGCCACAACTCAGACTTTGCATACGGCAACTAAAAATCCCACGAGCTACAACTAAGACTGGCACAGCCAAATAAATAAATAAATCTATTAAAAAAAAAAACGTAAACACACATTGCCCACCGCCAGCTTTGATATTTGGAAAACCAACTGATACGTAGAGGAGACACATACTAAGGATGTGAAGAAGAGCCAATGTCCAACTGGCAACAACAAAGTATTGTATTTACATTTCTATTTCAATTATACACTCAGACATAAAAGGAAAGGACAACAATCTCATACAACTTATAACTAAGCAATCTGTGTAAGCATTACTGCTTCTAATTATAATAACCTTTCTGAAATCAGTCTCATGATTCATGGTACTAAGAACTTACTTCCTGCCAACAGTATTAAATTGTGATATTTCTTATATTCATTCAACCCTTGCTAATATGGGACATAAATGATTCACTTCAACCAGAAGTAAACACTTCTTCAGGATATTACTACAGTGGATGGCTCACAGCTAAAAAACAAAATATGATATTTACAATACATAAAATTCTCAAACTCATTTAAAAAAAATCAAAGCTTCAAGAAATAAATGAGCAAAATACACGTGCACAACTCATAGAAAAGGAAATAAACACTTGAAAAGTTCAGTTTCAACCAGTACTCAAAACTTTAAGGAGTCTCATGCTTAGTAGAACACACTCACTCACTCCCCTCTATCGCCCTCTCATGCCCAGTACTCAGAACTAATACCAGTGACCAATACATCCTCTAAGTCCTACTGCACTGGACATGTTCACAGTCCCTTCTGCAAACAACAGCACAGCATAATCCACTGAAGTACTCTCTATAGTAATGAAAAGGTGGAATTTAGAAGCATTACAAAACACTGGGTAATGTTTTGACTGAAAGATGCCAACTTTAGACAGCAACTACACAACAAAAACATGGATAAATGTGTATAATGATTTAAAAACTTGAAAGTACCCTGAAATTACATTAAAATATGAGTGAATAGTCTAATAGCTAAAACTTTGGAACCACTGAAATGTCAATCAGCACTGGAATGGGTGAAATCACATAAACTATTGCTACAGAACACCATGTATGCCATTTGCAGCAACAGGGGTGGGCCTAGAGATTGTCTCACTGAGCGAAGTCAGCCAGACAAAAACAAATACCATATGATATCACTTATATGCGAAAACTAAAAAAAACAAGATACAAATGAGCTTATTTACGAAACAGAAATAGACCCACAGATACAGAATTGGGGACTGGGGAACGGGAAATGGGGAAGGGGGAGGTAACTTGGGAGATTGGGATTGACATACACACACCACTATGTATAGAACATAACACAGACCTACTGCATAGCACAGGGAACTTTACTCGATACTCTGTAGTGACCTATATGGAAAAAGACTCTAAAATGGAGTGGTATATGTACAGCTAATTCACTTTACTGTACACCTAAAACTAACACAACATTGTAAATCAACTATCTGTTGTTGTTCAGTCACTAAGTCTCGTCCAGCTCTTCGCGACCTCATGGACCACAGCACACCCGGGTCCCTCGTCCTTCACTGTCTCCCAGAGTTGCTCAGATTCATGTCGAGTGAGTCAGTGATGCTGTCTAACCATTCCATCCTCTGCTGCCCTCTTTCCCTTTGGCCTTCAATCTTTCTAAGCATCAGGGTCTTTTCCAATGAGTCGGCTCTTCGCATCAGATGACCGAAGTACTGGAGCTTCAGTTTCAGCATCAGTCCTTCCAGTGAATATTCAGGATTGATTTCCTTCAGGGCTAACTATACTCCAATGAAATTTAAAAAAAAAAGAAAACCTACATAAGCTCTACTGAGAAAGCACCTAACATAACACAAAAGAACACTATGTGTAGCCACGCTAAGGAACGCAGTCGGTCTTTATGTGGTAGCATGCAAAGATGTCCACAATGTGTTACTGAGAGTAAGAAAAGGAAGGTGTAGGGCACTATGAGACAGGCTTCCTAGGTGGCTCAGTGGTAAAGAATCCACCTGTAATCCAGGGGCGGTGGCTCAATCCCTGGGTTGTGACTATCCCCTGGAGAAAGGAATGGCAACCAACTTCAGTATTCTTGCCTCAAAAATCCCATGGACAGAGGAACCAGGCAGGTTAGAGTTGATGGCGTCACAAAAGAATTGGACAACTTAGCAACTAAACAATAAGGCCATATGCACAGTATGACCACATTTTTATATAAAAAAAAAAATAAAGATTTATATGTATTAAAAATCTAGAATTACATATTTCAAACATTAACACCTAAAAAGTATGCTTAGAAACTGTAATTTTTAACTTATTCTTTTCTCTATAATATATACTTTTTATCAACCTGTGTTACTTTTAAATTGAAAGAACCCAACTGTCTGTATATTCAAAATCAAATAAGTGAAATAAGTGAAAAATTAAAATAGTGTTGAAGCAGTGAAATTATAGGTGTTGACAAGGTTTCAAATCAAGATTGAAAGGTTTATTTCTAAGTAAAAGCCTGTTTTAGAAACAAGTAGCTGTAACAGATAAGAATGAGAATCAAATATTTTATTGTTACTTTTATTACTCAGTAGGCTGGTCATAGCCATCCACATGCAGATTCCTATAGACTTCAAGAAGCTTCTATGATGTGTGGGTGAAAGCCTATGAGGACACAAAGCAACACCCCAAAACACGAGCAGCCCTTGCAGAAAGAAAACTGCTAAGAAAAAATTCAGCCATGAATGTTTACTGTTCCAACCCAACAGCTCTAAGGTCACAGAAAGCCAGTTTTCAATTCAGAATGCTATTTAAGTCAAAGAACAAAAGTAATATGAAAGGCCTTTATGAGTTTTCTTAGAATTACAAGTTCTTCCCCTGCCTCCACCCCCACATGATACAGACACACAATGCATAAACCTGAAAAATTATGTATTTTTTAATGTTTTCAGAACAAATACACTGGCCTTGTTCTGAGTACTGATATGAGCAAAACAACCTTATTAGCAGATGAAAAGCAGAATACATATTCCAAAGAGAAGATAACATAAAAATCCTTTATGTTTTTATGAAACTCTGATCTGCAAAGAAACTTAAAATGCTTCTAAAGAATAAGGACAACAGACTTTAAAGTCTGAGAGATGAAAAGAAGATAGATCAAGGGCCCCGCCCCACCCTGACCCCGCTCCCTGCCATACTGAGCAGACCCTGTAAAGCAGTGGTCCCTAACCTTCTTGGCACCAGGGACCAGTTTCCTGGAAGATAAATTTTCCTCAGATGGGAGGGTAGGGATGTTTTTCAGGATGATTCTCACAACCTAAATCCCTTGAATGCACAGTTCACAGTAGGGTTCACGCTCCTATGAGAATGCAATGCTGCTGCTGATCTGACAGGAGGAGGAGCTCAGGCAATAATGCGAGTGATGGGGAGCAGCAATAAATACAGATGAAGCTTTGCTTGCTAGCCCGCTGCTCACCTCCTCCTGTGCAGCCTGGTTCCTAACAGGCTATGGACCTGTACTAGTCCCTGGTTTGGGGGTTGAGGATCCCTCCTGTGAAGGACCTCTCAGAACACGGCTTAAAGTGACTGAAGCATCTCGGGGCTTGCCGCCATCCACTTCACTCAAGGAACAGTAGGGACGGCAGGACGCCTGCTCCTTGGCTGGTACCACCTCCTGTGGGCATGTTAGCTAATTCATTCCACAAACATTTGCCAAGTGCCTTCTATTCTAAGCCTTGAGGGTGTCCTGGTGAGAGAGAAAGACAAGTCCCCACCACTGAGCTTACACTGAAGCAAGGGAAAGAGTCAATAAAGACAAGAGAAAACCTTTGGTAATGTCTAACTTATAAAAAAAAAAAGTCTAATACTGTTTCCACTGTTTCCCATCTATTTCCCACAAAGTGATAGGACCAGATGCCATGATCTACTTTTTCTGAATGTTGAGCTTTAAGCCAACTTTTTCACTCTCCTCTTTCACCTTCATCAAGAGGCTTTTTAGTTCCTCTTCACTTTCTGCCATAAGGGTGGTGTCATCTGCATATCTGAGGTTATTGATATTTCTCCCCGCAATCTTGATTCCAGCTTGTGCTTCTTCCAGCCCAGTGATTATCATGATGGACTCTGCATATAAGTTAAATAAGCAGGGTGAC
>NW_011494902.1:3356499-3362703 GCF_000754665.1 Bison bison bison
ACAGGTCAAAGGCTTTGGCATAGTCAATAAAGCAGAAATAGATGTTTTTCTGGAACTCTCTTGCTTTTTCGATGATCCAGCGGATGTTAGCAATTTGATCTCTGGTTCCTCCGCCTTTTCTAAATCCAGCTTGAACATCTGGAAGTTCACAGTAGCACATTGAAAAGTAGAGACATTACTTTGCCAACAAAGGTCTGTCTAGTCAAGGCTATGGTTTTTCCAGTGGTCATGTATGGATGTGAGAGTTGGACTGTGAAGAAAGCTGAGCACCAAAGAATTGATGCTTTTGAACTGTGGTGTTGGAGAAGACTCCTGAGAGTCCCTTGGACTGCAAGGAGATCCAACCAGTCCATTCTGAAGGAGATCAGCCCTGGGCGTTCCTTGGAAGGAATGATGCTAAAGTTGAAACTCCAGTACTTTGGCCACCTCATGCGAAGAGTTGACTCATTGGAAAAGACTCTGATACTGGGAGGGATTGGGGGCAGGAGGAGAAGGGGACAACAGAGGATGAGATGGCTGGATGGCATCACAGACTCAATGGACGTGAGTCTGAGTGAACTCCAGGAGTTGGTGATGGACAGGGAGGCCTGGCGTGCTGCAATTCATGGGGTCGCAAAGAGTCAGACACGACTGAGCGACTGAACTGAACTGAACTTATAAAAAAATACAAAAGAAGGTGATTTCATCAAGTGATATGGGCCCAGGGGGCTATTTTAGACAGGGATCAGGGAAGGCCTCCACAGAGAGGATTTTTGAGGCAAGATCTGGATGAGGAATCTGGGTATGCTGGATAACCAAGGAAAGTGGCTATAGTCTGCAGGGAATGAGTCATAGGAAGTGTACCTATGAGGTCTGAAGGGCCAGTAGGGTCAGACCACTGCAGACCTCTAGGCCAGGGAAAAGAGCTTAGATTTTCATATAAGAGCAATGGAGAAGCAATGGAAGAGTTTAAAGTAAGAGAGTGGGAAGGTTTAGTTTATAGTTTAAAGAAAAAAAAATGATCTCTCTGCTATTGAAAGGGAGAGGTAAGGCAGCTGGGAGGGGACTGGAAGCAGGGCTGGTCAGAGGCCACTGGAATGGTACCCACAAGAGGATGGTGGCCTGGAACAGCAGAGATGGTTGAGGACTGGGCAAACAGGGGACATTTGGACAACTGCTAATGGAATTCAGAGGGACTGGATGGATGGATGGATAAGAAGAGTAAATCAAGAATGTCACAGGTAGGGACTTCCCTTGTGGTCTAGTGGTTAAGAATCCACCTGCCAATGCAGGGGACATGAGTTCAATTCCTGGTTTGGGAAGATTCCACATGTCTTGGAGCACCTAAGCCCATGAGCTACAATTACTGAGACCATGTGCTGCCACTACTGAAGCCCACGTGTCTACAGCCCGTGCTCTCCAACAAGAGAAGTCATCATAATGAGAAGCCCACACACAACAACTAGAGAAAGCCTTTGCACAGCAACGAAGACCCAGCGTGCCAAAAATAAATCGATAAGTAAGTTTTTTTAACTTTTTTTGTTTTTAAAAAAAAAGAATATCCCTGGTAGAAACTCAGACTGCTTTGAAAGGAATTGTTTTTGTTTAAATAAAACAAATTGTTTTAAATAAAAACAATTCGTTTCCTGATCCCCAAATCAGCAGCGCATCCTTACAGACATCTGTCTGTAGTGGTACTGATTTACCTGAGCTTCCAAACAAGGTCCGCCAGGCAACCCACGGCCAGCGTTTGAAGTCAGCCAACTGAGGTCTACCATGGGGCCAGTCTATGGCAGAGAGAGGCAAGAGAAACTAGGCCATTAGACAAACCTAAGTCAGATGTCCATCAGCTCTGCACTTTAAATAGCTGAGCCAGGTAGTCACATGCATGCATGCTGGTTTTGCTGGAGATCTCCAAAACAAGTGCCCTGTGGCTGGGTGTGTGAGACAGAGAGAGAAAAGAAAGAGAAAGGGAGAAATAGTGTTTTCCTAATAGCTCAGAAATGGAAGGAGACCCTAGGGGAAAAGTACTTTCACATACCAAGGCATCGTTTTCACCTGGTATTTATTCAAAGGAGCACTTCCTTCATTTAACTGGCAAGTGAAATCTGTAGCCATCTTCATGTTCCAAAACAATGGCTTCACCCAGCAGCACAGCATCATCCCTAAGTAATCCTCTATAGCCTCTCTAGACAAAAGTCATGCAACCAGATCTGAAGACTTTGCAAGTCCTTAATTTTTCAGGTAGGACACAGCAACATTTGTTAAGTTTCAAGAGGCTTATGATGACCTCAGCGAGTCATTCACAATACAGAACTCATGTAAATTCTATAGAATAAAGACTAATTTAACTTTTCTTCATTCAGACATTAAGCAAATGTGGCACATCTCACACAGTCTTGAAGAAATATTTTGCCAATCCAAGATTAGGCACTTGAAGGCTCTGTGTATTTCCTAGAGAATCATGTGTTTTTAAAAAATGGTGTTTTGTTTTTTAATGGAGTCAGAATTCAAAATGAATAACAAAATTTTAGCCTTTCAAGGAAATACTTGTGGGTTACTCCTTTCATTCATTCACTTTCCACCTTAGGAACCAATGTGCAAACATGATATAGTTTTCCCTTCTTTAAGATGGATATTAGAAATGGGTAGAGTTCATACATAAAGATGTAATGAAAGATATAACGAAAGGATCAAAATGATACATGACAAACTCACAAAAGTGGCTATCTTTAGATATACTGGAAGCAAGGCTAGAAAGGGAATATTGATCAAAAACAACTTAATGCATGATGTTCGTAAGATAATTTTTCATATAATTTCAATTTCTGGACAGATATAGAAAAAGACTAGCTACAAATGTAATTAAAATGTTAATAGTGACTCAGTCTGGGATTTGAGAAGTGAGTGATTATTATTCTCCCCCTGTGTATTTATCTCCTAAGAAAGAAGAAATGAAGGGAGAAAGGGTGTAATTTATTTGTTTTAATCTTTTGACACCACTGACCTGAAATCCACCAGAACCCCAGACACTTTTCAGATCATGTGCTTCCAAAGAATGAGGAAGAACCAGGGGCTTTCCAAGACCTCTCATTATACTTTATACCTAATAACCAAGTTACAGTTTCTCTGTGCCACGCCTGGGGGCCTGGTGGCGACAGTATCCTCCAGACCACCACTGATGGCATGATTTGCATCAAGTGCTCACTGCAGGCCAGTTAACCCATCTGGCCAGAAAACCCTGAACTGGATCTGCTGGACTCTTCCTTCCCTTTGTGTGAACAACCCTTTCTCATACGCAGCAGCCCTTACTTCACCCAGTGGCCTGGGCAGTGAAGAAAGCCCAGCGGCAGCAAAAGAAGAAATTAAACATACCCAGAAAGAGGCACGAAGGTGGGAGATGAGGGCTGTAGTCCCAGCAGCTTTCTAGGACCTGGTGACAGTCCAGGCTCTGAGCTCCAGGCCCCCCTCCTATAGGAATAAGCCTTATGATTCAGCCCTAATTTTGGCTGAAGACACTTCAGGATGGTTTCTGCTTCTTAGAAATTGGTCAGTTCTAACATTTTGAAGCCTGTGGAGTGGCCCCTGAAGTTCTCGGTCTGGTTCATGAAGCAAACATGCAGGACAGAATTCAGCAGAGGCCCCAGAAGCTCATAAAATCAAAATTCCTTTTAACTCCTTGCCACTTCCTTAAAAAATCAAAGTAATAAGCCCTGTAGGAGGCCCTGGCTTGGCTGTATGGACCAGTGCTGCACTGCATCCTGGGATGAATCCGAAGGGTGACAGTGCAGAAGATGTGGTCAAGTGCTCTAAATACTTGCGTCACAGGGCACTTTCTGCCTGAGCATCCCTGCTGTGCTCTTAGTCTGAAGCATCAAGAGGACTGCACTGATCTTCTTTACTTTGGGCAAGGATGCGGATGTTCTGAGCACACAGCCTCCTGCATCTTCCCACACCTTCCTCCAATCCTGCAAGGCAGGAATTGCCTCCATCCCACAGCTGAGAGGAGATGTGACAGGAGGTAACATGCCCAGGCTACCCAGCTAGAAGGTAATAAAACCAAGACACTCAACATTTGAATCCTGCCCTTTCCACCACACCTGTTCCTTCTCAGATGCTCTAAAGTCCCCGAGGCCACGTTGACAGGTAAACATCCAACCTGGCTAACCTGCTGACCCTCAGTAACCCTATAGATGTGGTCTGAAGGGCCCAACCAATGTCATCTCTCCCGTTTTTGTTCTGTGGCTTCTCCTCTTCTCCCACCTGCATCATGGCATTTTTATGTACACCATGTACCCCTCTACTGTTTCATAAATTCCAGGTCTAGAATTCTCAGACCAGGTTCCCTAGTAAGCAGTAAAGTCAGGCTTTCATCATGGCTAGTGCATATTGGTTCTTGTTAACACCCACACCCTTGTGGAAATCAATAAGGAGTAACACAAGATCTCTGTGGCTCTGACTTCCCTTTCCCTGACCCCTGATTCAGCAGTTTCCAATTACAGGCTGAGCTGTGTGAGCTCAATGTTAACTTCAGCATCCAACAAAATCATCTGGAGGACTTGTTAAGACATGAATCAATGGCCCCACCCTAGAGTTTCTGTGTCTACAGCAGGGGTCCCCAACCTCTGGGATCTAGTGCCTGATAATCTGAGATGAAGCTGATGTGATAATAATGGAAATAAAGTGCACAATGAATGTAGTGCACTTGAACGATTCAGAAACCATCCCCCACAACTACCCCATGGGTGAAAAAAATTGTCTTCCATGATACCAGTCCCTGGTGCCAAAAACATTGGGGACCACTATTCTACATGTCTGGGGGGTGTCAAAAAATTCCATTTCTAAAAGTTTCCAGTATGATAGGCTAAATAATGTCACCCCCTCCCTCCCAAAGATATGTAGGTTTTATGGCAACAGAGACTTTGCAGATGTGATTCAGTTAAGGATGTTCAGATAGGAAAATTATTCTGGATTGTCTGGTAGGTCACAAATGTAATGTCAAGGGTACTTATGAGAAGCAAGCTCGGGAAGAAGAGGAGAAGGCAATGTGACAATGAGGAGCAGAGACAGGGGTGATGTGGCCACAAGCCAAAGAATGCTGGCAGCCACCACCAGCTGGAAGAAGCAAGAATAGATTCTCCACAGGCTCTTAATTTTAGCATCATAAGACTCAGCCTAGACTCCTGGCCTCCAGACTGTAAGAGAATACATTCCTGTTTTTTGAGCCGCTAGATTTTGGTAGTTTGTAACAACAGCATGGGAAACTAATACGGTAGTGATGCTGATATAGCTGGTCAGGATCCACACATTGAGAACTCTGCACTCCATCTGGCCACACCACACCTAATGCCACTTTGAGGAATGATCAGTCCCCTGGAAGATCTGATGATGACTCAGAACACTATGAGTACTGCAAGTTGAGTGAGTACACACCGTACCCACCCCCTCCCTTCTCTTTAACTCACAGAGAGGGAGAGAGCACAGCAAAGTGGTTACAGAGCCCAATTCAATACAGGGCCCCACAATTCACTGGCCCTGTGGTCCAGCCAGTCACTTAACCTCTCTGTGCCTTGGTTTCTGCATCTGTAACTTGGGGACACCACCAGCAGCCTCTGTCAAGTATTAAGGCACTATTGAGAGCATTATGAGATGATGTGTGTTAAGTTCTGCCTGGCTGATAGAAAGCACTCAAACATTTACTTCTGTTATTTTTGTGACTTGAAACTGCTTTTAAAGTAGTTGAATGGACATGCCCTACTCTGATCAACAGAAGCCTCCTTCTTGATAATATGTTTACTGACACATGTGTAAGCAGCTCCCTCTAAGATCTGATCCTGTTCTTAAATTATTAGAAATAGCAACAAAAAGAGAGAGGAGATTTTTAATAACAGTTATATCCTCTGGCTTCCCTGGTGGCTCAGTGGTAAAGAATCTGCCTGCAATTGCAGGAGATACGGGTTCGATCCCTGATCAGGGAAGATCCCACATGCCGTGTAGAGCAACTAAACCCGTGGGCGACAACTATTGATCCCAGGAGCCAAAACTTCTGGGCCCACCTGCCACAATGACTAGAAGCCTACGTGCCCTAGAGTCTGTGCTCAGGAATAAGAGAAGCCACTGCAATGAGAAGCCTGAGCACTGCAACTAAAGAGCAGCCCCACTTACCACAACTAGAGAAAAGCCCTCGCAGCAATAAGACCCAGCACAGCCACAGATAAACACGTA
>NW_011494902.1:3362803-3419635 GCF_000754665.1 Bison bison bison
ATAAGACCAAGCCCAGCCACAGATAAACAAATAAAAATTTCTATAAAAAGAACCATACTCTGCCCATCCAGCTCCTCCATCAGGGGCCCATCTCTCCAGTCTAACTACTTACTCATCATCATTCATTCTCATCCACACAGACCATCTACTCCAAACTTACTGAAATGCTTCCTCAACATCCATTCTTGTTTCTGCCTCCACCTATGCCACATCCTCTGCCTTGAAAGCCCTTCCTTGGTGCCCACCTTCTTCACTTCTAGCAAAGCCAGGATAGGCTGAACTTCTGAGGTAGGAACCCTCCATGGTCCTGCCTGCGGGTGTATGGAATAACCCTGGCTCTCTGGAGTAAGTAGAAGACTGCAATTCAGCAGCTTCACCATCCAGAGGGTAGACTTTCACTTTAGGATGCAAAGTGAGACTCTGGAGCCAGATTACCTGGCTTCAAAACCCTATTTCACCACTTTCTCATTTTATGACCTTGGAGAATTTACTCCAGCTCTTCATCTATAAAAAGGAGATTATAATAGTATCAGGCTAAATGGATAAAGATGTGGTAGATACATGCAATGGAATACTACTTAGCCATAAAAAAGAATGAAATAATGCTATTTGCAGCAACATGGATACAACTAGAGCTTATCATACTAAGCAAAGTAAAGAAAGTGAAAGTGAAATTTGCTCAGTCATGTCTGACTCTTTGCAACCCCATGAACTGTACAGTCCATGGAATTCTCCAGGCCAGAATACTAGAGTGGGTAGCCTTTTCCTTCTCCAGGGGATCGTCCCAACCCAGGGATCAAACCCAGGTCTCCTGCATTACAGGCAGATTCTTTACCAGCTGAGCCACAAGGGAAGCAAAGTAAGCCAAAGACAAATACCATATGATATCGCTATATGTGGAATCTAAAATATGATACAAATGAACTTATTTACAGAACAGAATCAGACTCACAGACATAGAAAAGTTGTGGTTACCAAAGGTGAAAGGGGATGGGGGTAGGGGAGAGAGAAATTATGAGTTTGGGATTAACAGATACAAACTACTATATATAAAAGATAAACAACAAAATAGATATAAGTTCCTTGTATAGGACAGAGAACTATACTCAGTATTCTGTAATAAACCATAATGGAAAAGAATATGAAAAAGTTTACACACACACAAACACTTTGTTGTACACCAGAAGCTAACACAACACCGTATATCAACTATACTTCAATAAAAATATAGATAGTATCATCTACATAAAGATTTTTCATGGATGAAATGAGATAACCCACACAACAAACAATGTCTAGCATACAGTAAGTGTTCAATACATGTAACCTGTTACCAGAATTTACGTAATCTGATGGTTTCCCTTCAGAGATGTCACTTTGGGAGGCCAGAGTCTTTTCTATCAAAGCTTCCACCCTCAGAACATCACTGAAAGCCCTCGATGACACTGTATCTTTCTGACCCAGAGTACAAGCCTTACTAGGGAACTCCATTCAGCACTCACAACGACCCCTTGTTTATCCCAGCAGGAATATGACCTAGTGCTCGAACATTCTTATCGCCCATTTAGCTCAAAGGGTCTATTACCCCAAACCAAACCCATACCAAACAAAGTTATCCATGTGAGAAGAATTAAAAATCAACTGTGGCAGAGGCTGCTGGTCATCCTTCAGTATTTATTCCCTCTTTGTTCTTCTTCTGTAGAAGAAGAAGTAGAAGCCCAGTTTATAGTTGGGCACATGACATGACCTTTGCTGACAAAGGTCAACATAGTCAAAGCTATGGCTTTTCCAGTAGTCATGTATGGATGTGAGAGACTGTAAAGAAGGCTGAGCTCTGAGGAATTGATGCTTTCAATTGTGGTGCTACAGAAGGTTCTTAAGAGTCCCTTGGACTACAATGAGATCAAATCAGGCATTCCTAAAGTAAATCAACCCCGAATATTCATTGAAAGGACTATTGCTACCCTGGCCACCTGATGTGAAGAGCCGACTCGCTGGGAAAGACCTTGATGCTGGGAAAGATTGAAGCAAAATGAGAAGAGGGTGGCAGAGGATGAGATGGTTAGATAGCATCACCAAATCAATGGACATGAATTTGAGCAAACTCCAGGAGATACAGTAGAGGACAGTATCTACTCCAGATGAGGACAGAGGAGCCTGGCATGGTATAGTCCATGGGGTCACAAAGAGTCAGATACAACTTAGAGACTGAACAGCCACACAGTACCTAGATGAAGACTCTATTTCCGCCATTCCTTACCACTAGGGATGACCCCACGAGGAAGTTACGGCCAATGAGATGACTGGCCTTGATCTTGCGGTGTTTCCCCTGCAGAAAAAAGATAAACCTTCCCCACCTCATTCCCCTTCCCACTGATTGGCATGTGAACATGAAATCTAGACCATGGAAAGCGCATCTCGCTATGTGGAGGCAATCAACATGCTAGAGAAAGCAGAGCGCAAAGAAAGGAAACAGCATTTCTGATACAATGGAGCCATCATAGGAGCCCTGGACTGCTTATGCCTCAGCAGTGTGTTTAAGCCACGACTAACTGGAGTCTCTCAGAGCAAACAAACCTATAGTCCAACTAATTCAGACATGTAATAGTTTCTAAATGTAATTGCAAAAGAAAAGTTTAAAATACATTTTAAGCAAGGAAGACATTCTGTGAAATATCCCAAAGTGACTCCTTAGAAGGGAACACTCAGTCAGCTAGAGTATTAGAGTGTTATTTGTTTAATGAGTCACACACTGTACAGTTAATCATTACATCTCCTGAGATGGGAAGAAAAATCAATCCAATAGTTTAAATCTGACAATTTCAGCCAAACGCATTCAGTGACATTTACAATGTTTTGCAAAGTCTTTGGAACCACACAGTTGGAACTCTAGTGGACAAAGCTCCAGACCTGCTGCTACAGGATCTGGGCTGTGGGTCCAGCCCTGCCCAGGAGGGCAAGACCCATGGGGCCTCACCCTCATTTCCCATATTAGAATACTCAGGCTGAGACACTCAGGAGGCAGAGACCAAAAGCCGACAACCAAAGGAAGAAACAGCCTGACAGTAGCCACAAAACTGTCAAGAGAAACAAAACTAGTAAAGACACAAAATGAAAACCCCAAACCCAAAAGGATAATCCATCAAACCCATAAGCCATTGGCACATTACAATTCAACCCCAGTCGGCACACAATCCTCTTCTGGAATAAGCCGAGAGTTTCCGTGTGCGTGTGTCTATATGTGTGCTCACTACTGGCCACATCTTCCTCTCACCCAGGTAACTGGTGGAGTGGGGGTGGGGCAGGGAAGGATACAGATTGTGGTATACAAAGTCTCTTGATCATTGGCTGATCATGTCAATGTATGGCAAAACCCACTATAATATTGTAAAGTAATTAGCCTCCAATTAAAATAAATAAATTAAAAAAATTAAAAGTTAAATTAAAAAAAAAAAAGAATATTGGAATGGGTTGCCATGCCCTCCTCCAGGGAATTTTCCTGACCCAGGTTATTCCCTTCGTCAAAAATCCATTGCTTAATTCTTTGTTAAGATGTTTTTGTTAGTCTTCTAATCCCTTTTCTCTTCTAAGTGTTACCTTTTGGAGAGTCTTCCCTGTCTCCCCTATGTATACACCCCAGCAGTAAAAGTAAGACACATCTCCTCTACCCTGTTCATTCCCTTGGAACCACAATATGACGAGTTGTTGGTATTGTTTCATTTATTCATGTATTGTCTGTCCCTATACTACCTTGTAAATATGTACCCTGTCCTTTTTATTGGCAACTGTATAATAAAGATGCATTTTAATTGAAAAAAAATTTTTTATTAAAAATTTTTAATTTTTATTAAAAAAATTTTAATCCTTATAAAAATGCAAAAAAAAAAAAATCTTCCAAATAATCAGACCCCAAATTCAATCCCAGGTAGCAGATCCTCACCTTTTTTTTGGTGGTTTCTGCCATTTCTGGTTCCTCTTTCACTATTAATATAGAGCTTGTGCAAAAAAAAGAAAGAAAAGAGGCAAAGAGGTTTCTAGTGGCCTTTCTCCTCTTCATAGCCTGTAATGGATTTACATACGATAAACACAGAGTTTATTTACTTTAAACAAATAACTGATCCCCTAAGAACCCTACCACAAAATAATTTACAAAGGATGTTGGGTGTTTACATCATTTTCCTTTGAGACAGGATGAGCCCATGTTTGTTTCACACTTGGGAAGTGAAAATCCACCACGGAAGGTCACTTGTCCACCTCACTGACTAAATGACATTTCCTAAGGGAACTCTCATACCAAGGGATGCAGCACTTCAGGCCTCGTGCTACATGAAAGAGACCACCACAGAGGAGGGAATCAAAGAAGTGGCAAGGGTGTACCCACGGCCACTTCCCAACCACAGCAGCATCCTGCTCAAGCAAAGCCTTGGGCTCCCTGCCCTCACTTGTGAAAAACAGACCAGGGAGTGAATGGAAAGTCTTCTGATCACTTCCAGGATCTGCTCACTCTATAAGGACCAAAGTCCTTCCCCAAAAGCTAACACAAACCCCTTCTGATGCCCGATCATATGTTTCTGAGCTGTTTCTTCCCTTTGCAAAGTCCCTCCTACCTTGGCAATGGCCTAGGGAGTCTTTTCAGATCTAGTCCTATCCTCCAATCACACGGGAAAAGAAAAGAAAAGAATAAAGAGCCCTAGTCACCTCCATGCCCCCCACCCCCCCTTTTTAAACTTTTATTTTTATTGAAGAATAATTGCTTTACGATGTTGCACTAGTTTCTGCTGTACAGCAAACTGAATCAGCTATATGTATACACATATCCCCTTCCTTTTGTACCTCCCTCCCAAACCCCCATCCCAGCCCTCTAGGTCACCACAGAGCACCGAGCTGAGCTCCCTGTGCTTTACAGCAGTTTCCCACCAGCTGTCTTACACATGATAGTGTATATATGCCAGTCCTAACCTCCCAATTCGTCCCACCCTCCCCTTCTCCCACTGTGTCTGCATGTCCATTCCCTACGTGTCTCTATTCCTGCCTCGAAAATAGATTCATCGGTACCATTTTTCTAGATTCCACATATATGCATTAATATACAGTATTTGTTTTTCTCTTTGACTTACCTCACTCTGTATGACAGACTCTAGGTCCATCCACAACTCTACAAATGACTCAATTTCATTCCTTTTTATAGCTGAGTAACATTCCATTGTAGATATGAACCACATCTTCTTTATCCATTCATCTGTCAACGGACATTTAGGTTGCTTCCATGTCCTGGCTATTGTAAATAGTGCCCTCAGTTGGAAGAAAGAAACTGGATCCCTAGTGAAGATTCTCTAACACTCCAATTCCAAAGCTCATCAGCTCTGACAAGCCAGCTTCCAAAGACAGCTACACCAGTAGCTCTCTCATCCCACTTGTGCATCTCACAATGTAACACTGACACTACCAAGAGGTGGGTCTACATTCTCTTCACTTGAACCTGGGTAGAGCTCTGCGACCTCTTCAACAAAGAGAACGTAGCACAGCTTCTACAGCTACACTACACAAAGTACTGCTGCTGCTGCTGTTAAGTCGCTTCAGTCGTGTCCGACTCTGTGCGACCCCATAGACGGCAGCCCACTAGGCTCCTCTGTCCCTGGGATTCTCCAGGCAAGAATACTGGAGTGGGTTGCCATTTCCTTCTCCAATGCATGAAAGTGAAAAGTGAAAGTGAATTCGCTCAGTCGTGTCTGACTTTTAGCAACCCCATGGACTGCAGCCTACCAGGCTCCTCCGTCCATGGGATTTTCCAGGCAAGAGTACTGGAGTGGGGTGCCGTTGCCTTCTCCACACAAAGTACAGCAGCTTCCAATTCTTTCTCTCTTGTGACACGTACCTTCAGAGCCCTGAGCAAGCCCAACAAAGAGCAAGTCTGGTGACCCTGATGCCACCGTGCTGGAGAGGTAACATGAAAGACTCCATGGGAGTGGACAGAGATGTCCACGAAGTCCCCTCTATGCCATTCCCCAGCTGTACAAGGGTCTCCTCACAACCCCAGACATGTGCGCAAACAAGCCTTTGACGTGACCTAAACCACAGCCATTCTCTGATGGCAACCTCACCAGAGGCCCCAGGCCCAAACCACACAGCTGAACTGCACCCAAATGTCTGACCCACAGAAACCACAAAATGCAGGTCATTGTTGGTTTGGAGCCATTACCTTTCTATGCAACATAGTGACTGGAACTCAGGATCTTTATCCCCCAAGATAGCAATTTACCAGCTCTGGGGTATGTTTAGAACATCTTATCAGCATGCAGTTTCACAACTCAACTTCTGGTAGGATAAATGGCACTTTTAAAAAAATGAGTTTAAATTTTTACTTTAAGATGTTGACAATACCTCTTTTAGGATTCCTTGAGAGACCTCAAGGCATCTCAAACTGGGGTTAGGTAATCCTCAGAGCTAGAAAAGGGAAGGGCCCTCCTGTGCTCCCCAAGAGCAGACCCAGAGTTGAGGACCCGCAGAGGTGGGTGAAATGGGGGCCTCTCCACACCATCTTAAGCATTCTTGCCCTTACACCATCCTTCCTCCACTACAACAGCTATAATGAGCAAGCCTCTGACCACTGGGACTCAGGCTCACTTGTCAATCAAAAACAAAACAAAACAAATGGACTGGTGACACTGAATTGGCTAGAGTTGCTAGAATCCAATGGCTGTGGGCAGTGACAGGAAGTGACATGTGAGGGGAAGAAAGGCTTACTGGGAACAGCTGGGAGGAAGGGAGGGGGCGTGCCCTAGGATCAGGAAGGTTCCATTTCAGAAAACCAGAGGCCTTTAAACTGAGTTTGGCTGGAATGTGAGATCGATCATCTGTAACTAGGTACTTTCCCACAAAGAGCCAAATACTTGACATTAAAGTCCTCGATTTTAGAGGCCTTTGAAACCTACACCATGTTGCTGCTGCTGCTGCTAAGTCGCTTCTGTCGTGTCCAACTCTGTATGACCCCATAGACGGCAGCCCACCAGGCTCCCCTGTCCCTGGGATTCTCCAGGCAAGAACACTGGAGATTCCTGCATAAATAAAAACTGTCTGGGATGTTTTTGCTCATTTCTGGCTCATTTCTTTTTTTCAGCTGCTGATCCCTTTGTCCTTACAGATGGCTCATCTTTTTTGAGTAACTCAGTCCCCGTCCTGGGAAAGGCCTGCCCTCTGCACACCACGCTGTTTGCAAAGGCTTCCCTCTGGAGAGGTTTCCCATCGACCCATGAAGCCTTGTCTGCAACCTGATGAGTGGGACCACGTGCCCTGTCTGTCTTCGCCAGTGCTTCACTGGCCCTCAATAAAGACTAATAATGCTGAGACTGGCACCAGACCCAAGACATGCAGGTCCCCAAAGGTTGAGAGTACTGTCTGGGTTGCAGAATCCTCACTATTAGCAAAGCCAATTCAGAGACCCAAACACACTCAGGTGATTCACTGCTGAAATCACCCAAGCTGCTCCACCAGCGAGGAGGCCCACCCCTCCCCAACTCCTGGTCCCTGAAAGCCTCTAGGATCAGTCACTACTAACTCTTCCCAAACTGTTTTGGCTCCACCAGACACCAATACACATGCCCCTTCTGTGTCTGGAATCACTCTCTACAGCCTGGCTCTCTGGGAACACTCACCTCCCAGGGTTAAAGCCCCAAACTAAGTCCTCCGTCCAGAACTGGGGACTGAGACCCCTGCTTCATCCTGCTGACCCCTGGAATGCTGCTTTTCTCCATTCTGTCACTGCCCCATTCACCCTCTCCTGGGGCTTTTTCCTTCCCATCTCCAGCTATAAAACTGAAACGCAATTGTCATCTTCCCCCGTCCTTGGAGAGACAGGATGGTGAAATGCAAGGAGCACAGGAAGTGGAGATGATCAGCAGGAATGCAGGCTGAGCCCCACTACTGAGAGGCCTGACACAGAATTGAAGAGTAACACCCTGGGCTTCCCTGGTGGCTCAGCGGTAAAGAATTCGCCTGCAATCCAGGAGACACAGAAGACCCGGGTTTGATCCTTGGGGCAGGAAGATCCCCTGGAGAAAGAAATGGATACCCACTCCAGTATTCTTGCCTGGAGAATTCCGTGGACAGGGGAGCCTGGTGGGCTACAGTCCATGAGGTCGCAAACAGTCGGACACAACTGAGCGACTAACACTTTCACCCTGAATTCAAAGCCAGCGCCATCCATCACTAACTTGTGACTCAGGGCAAGTGACCCAACTTCTCTGGACCCTGGCTTCCTCCTCTGTGCAATGGGATAGTGAAAAAAACCATCTTAGAAGGCTATTGTGAAGCTGAATTAAGCTAATACGTGTAAAATACTCAGAACCTAGCTTGACATGGTAAATGCTGGATATACGTTATCAACAATTATTCATTATCATTATCCTTACATCACTTACAGTTCATCTACTGCCACCCTTCATAAGATGGATATAAAGATAGAAGGGGATTCTGTTTGTGAAAAATACTTTGTAAATTATAAAAATATGAAAAATTTATAGCCATTGCTACTTGTCTCCCCCACAAAATCCCTAACCTTAGCATCTTGCTCATTTTAAGGGTTTAACTCTACCATTAAGGAACAGAGTGGATGGTATTAGATAGGAAGAAATTAAAATATAGAAACACAGTTACTGAGTATCTATACTCCTGTACAGCAAGGAGATCAAACCAGTCAATTCTAAAGGGAATCAACCTCAAAAAATTCACTGGAAGGACTGATGCTGAAGCTGAAGCTCTAATACTTTGGCCACCTGACACAAATGGCCAATTCTCTAGAAAAAGACTGTGACGCTTGGAAAGACTGAGGGCAGGAGGAGAAGGGAGCAGCAGAGGATGAGATGGTTAGATAGCATCACCAACTCAATGGACATGAGCTTGAGCAAACTCTGGGAGATAGTGGAGGACAGGGAAGCCTAGCGTGCTGTAGTTCATGGGGTCGCAAAGAGTCAGACACAACTTAACAACACCACCTCTGTAATCCAGAAATCTCTATGCTTATATGTTGTATACTACTGACCTCCACTTGGATAGACCACATAGGCCACGTGACATGAATATATACAAAAGTGAGTTTATCATCTCCCTCCCGCCCCACAATGAATGACCCTAATCCTGATCATCATCCTATATTTCTTAAGTCCACTAAATTCATCCATCCTGCATACTGGCAAATTACGCTCCACCCTCCTCAATCGAAGTCACCCTGTTCCTGTCAGTGTTTCCTTTCTCACCTACCATAGACCACTGCTGCTGCTCTGTTCCACCATCTGCCCAACCTCACCATTGCTAGCTGCCATCCCTGGGGGGCTTACTAAGGATGTCTCTGCCTCTATCTGTGCCCCCAAAACCCCACAGGGGCCAGTTTTCCAAAGTGCAAATTAAATCACACCATCATTTCCCTGCATGGAGTCCTCCAGGGTCCTATCACAGCTGTGGTCCTGAGCTTTTGGTTTGCAAACCCCATGAAAAATCTAATAAACATCATCAACCCCCACCACAGGAAAATGCACAACACCTCAACTTTCACACACAGGTCAGGTGGTACAAGAGACTTCTGGTGTCCTTCCATTAACCTAGGATAAGAAGCCCTGATCGGAAGGTCAAGGCCCACGTCACAGGTTCACACCAGCCCTTGCTGGTCTGCCTCTGAAGAACCTTCATTTCCAACTCTCTCTCACCTTGTACTTGAATGGCCCACAGACCCTCCAACAGCCCACATTCTTTCACGAGTTGCCTTCTCCTTTCAGTGCTATAACTCCCTGAAAAGCCCCCTACCCCCAGGAAAAACTATGCCGCTCATTTCTGTTTTCCTAGGGCCGAGTGCTCAGACATGAAAATGAGTTGAACAACATAAGCAAGTTTAAGCTAGTAGTTTGTTTTAAATCATATGACAGACAGAATAATGCCCCCCAAAGATGTCCATGTCATGATCCCCAGAACCTGTCAAGATTTTACCTTAATGGCAAAAGGGATTATGTGAGTATGATTAAATTAAGGATCTTGAGATACAGAGATGATCCTGGATACTTCAGGTGAACCCCACATCATCACAAGAGTCTGTATAAGGGAAACAGGGAGAATGGAAAGTGACAATGGAAGCAGAGATTGAAGTGATATGATTGCTGGATGAATGGAGGCCCCACAGCAAGAAGTGGAAAAGCCTCTAGAAACTGGAAAAGGCAAGAAAACAGCTCTGGGGAGACCCAGAGAAACCGGAAAGAACAAAGCCCTGCCAAGAACTTGATTTTAGCCCACTGAAGCCCACTTCAGACTTCTGATCTCAAGAACTGTAACATAACAACTTTGTGTGGGTTTTAAGCCACTAGGTTTGTGGTTGTTACAGAATAGGAAATTAACACAAATTACTATACACAACTATTTGTTGTTTACTCGCTAAGTTATATCCAATTCTTTTGCAACCCCAGGGACTGTAGCCCACCAGGCTCCTCTGCCCATAGGATTTTCCAGGCAAGAATATTGGAGTGGGTTGCCATTTCCTTCTCCAGGGGATCTTCCCAACCGAGGGATCAAACACATGTCTCCTGCATTGCAGGTAGATTCTTTACCGCTGAGCCACCAGGAAAGCCCATATACAAAACTATATTGTTGTATATTCTCATTACATCACTGTTCAGAATTCTAAAACTGTGTTTCTAGTTATCTATCAACAGGGGGCTAGTTTAAGCATCTCACATTCATTAGGAAACAAAAGGTTGTTATTTTTTGATCATTTATAGATACATACAAACACACACTTTTATCCAGGATATAAATTCTTCCATATAGATATATTAGGGGTATATTAGGGGCATACTTTCCTGTATACAAATCAGATCGTAGTATACACTGCTACTGCTAAGTCACTTCAGTCATGTCCGACCCTGTGCGACCCCATAGATGGCCTCCTACCAGGTTCCTCTGTCCCTGGGATTCTTGAGGCAAGAACACTGGATTGGGTTGCCATTTCCTTCTCCAATGCAAAAAGTGAAAAGTAAAAGTGAAGTTGCTCAGTCGTGTCTGACTCTTAGCGACCCCATGGACTGCAGCCCACCAGGCTCCTCCGTCCATGGGATTTTCCAGGCAAGAGTACTGGAGTGGGGTGCCATCGCCTTCTCCCTTACTTTCTATGTACCAATCATATTTTACAAATATGTATTAAAACAAAAAGACATATATGAAGACATCTCTACTTCAGGGAAAAACTCATTTCCTGAAATTTCATGTCAAAATTTCATTCTGATCATCACACAAAGAAAAAAGACCAAGTATTAATACAATTTAATGAAATACATCATTACACTACTTTTCTTATTAATAAAAATGATGAACCAATGAAAGAAATGTGAACCATGTAGGCATGAAGATAATTGTACCTGGGTTTCAACTTCAGCCACTTGTATCACCTGAGGTTTTCCAAAACCCTTTATTATTGCCACAATTTCCAGTGTGGCTGGCTGTCTAATTACTAATCTCACTGAGAGATGTTGACAAACTACCACAGGGGAACAGCAGTAAGATGCGTAGCTCTGATTTCTCAGGGGACCAATACGCACAGCTCATAATGGGGACTATATGAATAATTCAGATATTTCCTGCCTGGAAAAAATTACTTTTAGATATGTAAGCCTAAGTCAGATTGAATTAATTAAAGAAGATGAATATGAAGGAAAGTAGATTCTGTCCCTTAGCTTCACAAGTCACAGTTGGAAACTTTATCTAGAGCCACAACAGGGCAGCCTCCATGGGAGAACGGCACTCATTAACTGATCAGGTCTTGGAATCTGGGAATCAAATTGTCTTCTTTCTCAAAAGCCAAAAAGCCAGGCAAAAGCAATCACTGATGATTTCCTAACATTCCACAGAGCACAGCTCCCCAAAAAGAGAAGACCCCTCAGGTTAGCCCCCAAGTGCTAAAGAAATATGTCAATTAGATGCTTTCAGACAGAAAGAATGTGAGAGTTTAGCAAGGACCCAGGACAATGATTCTCGCAACCACACCATTCTCACCCTCATTAATACAATCCTCCTAAACTCAGCTCTTAATTCAACGGCCAGGAGGAAAGCTGACTTGTGTGCGCCGCAAGGTTCAATGAAGGTGCAGTCTTGCAGCTGCTCCCTGGAGGGAGAAAAAGCCCTGACCTGCAGCATTTGCCAATTGCCATGCGGACAGGACTGAGCCACTGAACTGATGGTGTAAATATATACATTGTTGCCAATTTCAAGCTACCAGCTCAATGTCAGGAATTTACAAAAATCCTGAAAATTTAGCAATCTTCACCCATTCTCAAAAGAACAAAAAAACTCTGTGATATCTCACAGACATGCCTGAACCTCCATGAATTCTTACATAAAGAATTGGTTTTTTGTGTGTTCTCTCTTCAAACACATGTCTTTCTGATGGGTTATACTAATATATTGTTTAGTACTGCAGTGGGCATATATGAATTCATATTTTTTTTCAAACAGTGTTATTGAGACATAATTTACATATCATATAATTCACTGATTTAAGTGTACCTGTCAATCATTCTGCAGAGTTGCACAACCATTACTGTGGCTTAGTTTAGAATATTATAATAGTTAGAATATTGTCACCCTCCCCAAAACAAACTCCTTACACTCTAGAAGTCACCTCTCACTTTCCCCCAACACCTCCAGCCTTAGGCAAACATTTATATACTTTCAGTCTCTATACATTTGCCTATTATGGTATCTCACATACATGACATCATGTAATTTTATACATATATTTTTAAACATAAAAATATTTGGGAATGGGACTTCCCTGGTGGTCCAGTGGTTAAGAATCTGCCTTCCAATGCAGGGGACGAGAGTTCAGTCCCTGGTTGGGGAACTAAGATCCCACATGCCTCGAGGCAACTAAGTCTGTGCACCTCAACAAACTAGCCCATGTACCATAATTACAGAGCCCACACGCTTGCAGGTTGGGAACCCTCTTGCCACACACAATGCAACTGAAAATAAAATAATTTTTAAAAAAGAGAGAGAGAGGAAAAAAATATTTGGGATGAACAGACTATAATGAGTTAGTGCTACATGAGGCAATGCAAAGTGAAAAGCTTAACCACCCTCACTGTTCTCTCCTAGAACCAACTGATAAGACATTGTAAATAGGGCAGGAAAAACTTGAAGGCAGTATCCATGTTTTCTCTTGTCAATTTTTTTCCACAGACACAGCCCCTAGGCAGAAGGATGTAAAATACCATGAATGTGTCCACATCCCCTTAGCATAACTTGTGAGGGCTGCACAATCAAAGCCGGTGACCCTGCTCTCCGGCCTTCCTCCCACGGACACCCTAGCCTTGACCATGCAGAGGAAGGTTGCCTTTGAAGACGTGCCAGGATTCTCACACGTCAGAAAGGAAGCTGCAAGGAAAAGCCTGAGGCCCGCTGGACTGCCGTGATGGGGCTATTTTTTTTCAAAAAAAAAATAGATGCTTTTTTCAAAAGCATCTCCCAAGTTTCAGCAGCTCATCTGGCTGTCCTTCCCTCAATGAAATCCCACTCCTCATAAGAGAAACACTGTAGACAAAAAACTTACTGCAAAATCCATGTAGGAAAAGCATGGGGAAGACAGAAAATGAAGGTGCTGGTAGCCTTTTAAAACAAAGACACCACCATCTTTCAGTACCTTTTTAAAAAAACATACCATGGTGTAAACTCTTATAAGCGAAAGACAGACTTCACTTCAGGGCAAGGGCTGCATAGAAGGGAGATAGTTTCAATCTCGGAAGGTCTGTTTATAACAAAGTTGACCCAAACCACAGAATACAAAACTGTATTTATAATACGACCACATATATATGATTATTGAAATAGATTAAGAAAGTTCAGGGGTGAACAAAAAATATTAAAATGGCTGTCCCTGGGATATGGGAGAAGAACAGAGGACTACTTTTTTTTTTTCCAAATGATGTGTTACTGTCATACTATTACTTGGTAATAAATACCCAAGTAGCCTTTTATCTTTTTAATTTAAACGCAACCCATGTTACATCAATTCATAATGCAATGGACAGCAGCTCTTCCCACGATGCTGGACACCTCGGCAAAAACAAGCAAGGTCATTATTCTCCTCCTAGGGTTTAACAGCAAGGAGAAGCTCTGGCCGTGAAAAGCTCCTCCACCTTCCAGAAAACTCACCTGCAGCCAAACCAGGAAGACAGGGGGCCAGCCCTGCCCCAACAGGAAGTGCCGTGCACTCTTGGTCAGGGTTACTTTTTCTTTCTGGTCTCAGGACTGATTTTGCTGTTGCAGCTCCAGAAGGCATATTTTCTAGAACTGCACTGAGCCCTTGAAAATCATCTTTAACATCTGCCCTTTCCCCGAGCCACTAGCAAACACCCAAGAGTAAGGAGAGCTGGATAGAGACCCCGAGGAGCTCTGAGGTTTAAGGTCCACAGGCTACACCAGGGCAGGGAGGAATCCCACTATTCTGGCAGCTAGACGTGAGCTGAGGCTCCATGCCAAAACAATACAAGCGGTGCATCCTGCCTCGTCCCCCCGCCCTTGACGTGAGCATAGGGATGTGTTCCCCTCTTTGGCTGCCTTTCCAGGCTTTATGAATTACACAGGAAAAAAGGGGGACAAGGTTTCTTTTTGTAAGTAACATGGCGCTGTGGGGACTGTTTACGTTTACGTCTGGATCTTTCTCACTAGAATGAGCTCCTGCGGGAAAATCCAGAATCATCTATCATAATCAGCCTTCCGGTCCCCTCAGTGGGGGCAAGGCTGCTGGGCATCGAGGTGAGAGCAGTGGTTCCGGAATCTTCAGACCTGCGTTCACACCCAGTCTGTACTACTCACATCACCCCCGGAAGCTCCTTCATTTTCCACACCTGTAAAACCAAACCACCGCAGGTACCTGGGGCAGCAAGGATCCAGAGCCATCAGAAGCTGTGACACATTCACTGAGCCAATCCAATGGTCACTGCTTGGGATATGTTATTATTTTTCCAGGCGATCAATAGATGCCTGCTGAATATACTAATCTTTCAAGTTATTGGTTTTTAATTGCTTTAAAATGAATCTTTATTGAGCTGTTTTGTTCACCTCTAACTCCAAGTAAATAAGCCACATTTTAATGAGGCCGCTGTATTTGAGAACAACTGTTACCTCAAGAGATAACCATGCCAATCTTTCGCCTAATGAAAAACACTGTCAAGATCTATGTATGTACAGAAAAACAATAGCCTTGTACACAGAGATGATGATCATCATATTTGACAACAGAGCTCTGGCCTCCATCAGCCATAAAGAACAGCATCTGTTCCTGGGCTGGGGTCAGGCCTGGAGGCCCACACCCTTTCAGCAGCTGGTTAGTGGGTATGTCCACAGGATCTTGGCAGGGCGTAGGGGTGGGTGCAAGGGTGGAGGCAGGGCTAGATTGGGCTAGTGGCTGCTCACCATGTGGTGTTTTAACAACCAGCAAAGCCATCCTGGTAGGGACCACTGACCCCCAGCCCCTCGGCTAGAGAATATGTACTTATGACCAAACATGTTCCATACATGTATATAACTATACCTGTAGCTTTACTTGTTTGGTCCATCAGCTTTAGAACAAACTCATTCATTTTCAGTCATACATAGTATTAGAAGTAGTCTCCTCAGGATTTCCCTAGTGGCCCAGTGGCCAAGATTCTGTGCTCCCAATGCAGGGGTCTCAAGTTTGATCCCCAGTCAGGGAACCAGATCCCACATGCCACAGCTAAAAATTCACATGCTGCAACTAAAGATCCTGCATGCCATAACTAAGACCTGGTATTGACAAATAAATAAATAATTTGAAAAAAAAAGAAGAAGAGGCCTTCTCCTCCACTTAGGGCACAGTGGCATTTCAAGTAGGTGACAGGTGTGTGCCATGGACCCCACCCACCGTGCCCACTTCACTCATTTTCATGCCTGCCTGGCTCCTGTAAGAATTTACATTTAGAAAGAACAATTTCATCCAAGTGATTGAGTGGAGAAGAGCTCTGCATTGGAAGGAAGAGCAGTGTGAGGAGCTGTAAAATGACTCCAGAGCATACCAGGGCTTTCTAAGGCATTTAATTTGATTCATATACCTGCCTTGGAAAGGGCCAATGGTGAGCATCACTGTCCCTGTTGTACAGACAGGTGCGGAGGCTCTGAGAGACTCAAGGTCTTGCTCAAGGCCACAGAGCTAGTAAGTGGTGCCCTATCTAGAAACAAGTTTCCTAACCCCAGAAGCTCATCCCCAGCCCCCACCACCACCCCACAATTGAGTGATGCCACGGGGAGGGGCTCACCCACAAAGTCCTTTTCCACTCTGCCCAGAGACTTGCCCAGCCTCCCATTCCCCTACTGACTCCACCCTGCACCTGCATAAACCTAACTTGCTCCTTAAACGGGCTTCCCTGGTGGCTCAGTGGTAAAGAATGCACCTGCCAATGCAGGAGACCTAAGAGATGGGGGTTCGACCCCTGGGTCAGGAAGATCCCCTGGAGGAGAGCACGGCAACCCACTCCAGTATTCTTGCCTGGAGAATCCCATGGACAGAGGAGCCTGGCGGGCTACAGTTCATATGGTCGCAAAGGGTCAGACATGCCTGAAGCAACTTGGCATGCACACTTCTTAAACACCAATTCCTCTGAAAATACAAAGGAACCAATGAAGCCACAAAATAGGGACAGAAATACCTTGGATTCAGTGGCTCTGTGCCACCTAGCGTGAGGGGTGGCGAAGGAGGTTGCTGGTTTAGAAGTCTTAATCACGTAAACGGCTGCATGGGAAAATAAGGTTTTCAACATAAGGTTTTGGAGAAAAAATTGTTAATGAGATCTTAAAATTTTTAATCATTTTCTAAATAATTCATTACTGTTTTCATGGAATTTTCATTTAAATGGATGTTTACCCTCAGGGGGGTGATAAAAGGATTAAATTAAAAGACTAAATCAAAGGCAGGATTTAAGGCACAAAGAAGAAACCTATAAACAGTAGCCTTTAAAGTCACTAGTCACATTTAACCAAATGTCCACCTCCCACATGCCTTTCACTTTTTCATTAACTAAATACAAGAAAACTTGTATTTCTCCACCGGTGTTGTATTCCCAAAGGCTCGTTACAAACTGAGTGGCAGCACAGGCTTCCCATCAGTCCTTCAGACAGCCGATCTGTATGACAGACAGTTCCCTACCTGCTGCCCATTGTCCATTTCACAAGAGTGGGATCAGCCTCCCATCCCTGTTCAGAAGATCAGAGGTTTCAGGCCAGCAGGGCTTCTTCTCCTCAGGGCTCATGCAGAAAGAACAACCATCTCCCTGGAGCCGGGGGGCCCAGGGTTGGAAGCCAGCTCCATCACATGTGGGCAGCAGGACCTTGAGCACATTGCTAACCTCCGCACACTTCCATTTCTACATAGAGTTGTTATGAGGATCACACAAAAACATAAGAAAGGCTTAGAAGACGCCCTGACATACAGGAAGTGCTCAACAAAGATTCGTTTTATAATGGTTACTGCTACAAACGCCATGGATTAGTTAATTTTAAAAAAAAGAACTAAAAAAAAACAAAAAATCGGTTAAACAGGATGGATTTGATAATGTAGAATAGAGACTGGATAATAAAGGTATGTCTTCACCCAACTTTTAAACCACTTAGATTAACTGCCTGAGATCCTTGGGTGGTTTCAGGGCACTTCGACAGCAACCCTCACTCCCTAAGTCATCCTTTCCTGTGCATTCAGCACATCATACATGCACAGTGAAGCCCCTCCTTTCTCACCCAAGTGTCCGCCACAGCCAGCTAGCGGGGCACCCTCCTCCACCCCACTCAGGCCACGTGGTCATCTCTGACACACACACCAGGTTGTGCCACACTCTCGTGTGACCTCCTTCAGTGACTACTACTACTCATTACTACTAGATAGAGCCTCAGCTCCCTGCCAGAAAAGCCAGCCCTGCATTCCCTGCCCCCTACTTCCTCAGCTTGACTTCGTGTAGCTCCTCCCACACAAACCATCCATCTCTGTGCTCCTGCCAAACTGATCTAACAACCTGCAATTTCCCAAAGGCACAAGGCTTTTGAAGAACTCTTTCTCCCTATTTCCCCCACCAACACATGCACACACTCTCCTAACCAAAGAGGAACATAAGAGCTACCTGGAAACCCCACTATCCAGCCTCCATGACTGGACCCAGGCATCATGCCTGCTCAGAGCATCCCCACCACGCACAGTATACAAGTCCTCCTGCCTGCCTTCCACGTGATGTCCTGGTGTCCAGCACAGAGACGTCAATCAGTGTCTGTGGAATGGATAGTTCATCAACAAGTTTTTCCTCAAGGAATAAAACAACCTGATGTCCATATGTTTTCATATGCCCCAAAGCACCTTCATGGTAGGTTTATTTTCATGAGTGTAAATTAGGAAACCAGAAATAAGGGGAACTTTTAAAAGTAATAATTAAAAAGCTAGTGCTTTAGAAGAGAGGGACACACCTTGCAAAGGAAAAACAACCTCAAGTTGGTCCAATACTTAAGAGATATCTGAGAAAATGAATACAGAAGACTCCGCATGTGATTAACCCAGAGATTGCCCCTTGGCCTTACAATCCATTCCAACCAGGATTCCTCATCTCAACCACAGGCCCCAGGAAATGGTGGGCTTGAGTTTCCTCACTCACGGTGCGTGGCTCCCATTCTTCTAGATGCACAAGACAGGCATTAATTCGTTGTACTCAGCACACCTCCTCAGGCAGTAAGGCTTTATCCTCTTGCAAAGCTGAGGCTGAGAAAGGCTGGAGGATGGGGAACTTTCTTGCAAATTTGTATTTGTTTTCCTCTGTTGCTTCACAAAGCTGAAAATTTCTCTTCCTGTCTGTGGAAGCCAAGATCATACTCAGCTCATTTTGGGGGGTCAAAGCCATGTCTCACTCAGCTGATCATGTCATGCCTCATCATCACACAAAGTAAACCACGGGGAATGGTTGTCCATCCCTTTAGGAAAGGCATATGGGGTTAAAATTAATGGGAAAGGGGTCCTAAGTCCTCAGAACCACAGGCTGTTAGAGCTGGAAGAGCCCCCAGAGAGTTCTTCATTCTCAGATCTCACCAAAGAGTGTGGAAGCCAAGGTTCCAGGAACAGCAATGACTGCAGAGTCCCAAGCTGGGAGCCCAAGCCTCCTGACTTCCCATTCCATACTCTGTCCACTGCACCTACCTCTAATTTCAAACCAAGCTCATTTACTAAGCTCCAAACAACAAGAATATCTTTACTTTCTTTTTTTTTTTTTTGAGAACATTTTTTTTTTCTGATAGAGCAAACATCAGGGGGAATTCCAAAGTTTGAATCACTTGACACCAGAACCTAAATATGTGCTTATAAAGATTTTGCAAACCTCCTGATCCAATCTGTAATAAGTCCTGCTCATTTCTGGACACACTGAATGGCAGATGGCAGGTCTTCCTTACTCCATCCTGGGTTCCCAGCACAGTTCTTGGCTTCACACAAGTGTTTGATAGACATGGGGGTGTGGAGGGGAGTTGTTCAAATTGTGCTATGAAAACAAATGTGGCCAGTAACAGGTAAAAGGACAATGAGGGCACTAAAGTAACTTAATCAGCAATTCCTTAAATTTGATGTGTCAGTGCTAAGATCCTCACCACTGGGAACACAGAAGGAACCCTTTTTTACACTACGCCCTTGATTTCTCAAGTGGTCTCTGAAAAGTACAGTTAAACTCATAGAAAATTCAAAGCAGTAAAATGGGCAATTTATTAGCAACAATGGATGCCAATAGTTGCCACTTGTGTGTGCACTCTCACTTCCTAAGCAGAGGCATGCATGCGCTCCAGTACTCTGATCAAGTATTATTATCTCAGGCGGGGAAAACAAGACACATAAAAGTTCAGCGCACAGTCCCAGGTCATGGAGAAAACACACAGCCTTTGGTCTCTGCCTTATTACACACACCCCCAACCATTTATTCTCTTAACAAATGTTGAACTCAACATCTTCTATCAACTAGCAATTGAAAGAATTTATCAACTACAAAGCTTACTCTAGGGGCTCCTCTAGTGAAGTTTATAGATACATTCAACTACAAGGCAAGATGAAATGAGCACCAAGTAAAACCATAAGCAGCAGTAATGTAGAAGCATAAGTGGGAAGAAGCATGGCCATTAATTCTGACCATAAGCAGGAGTAAAGGCTTAGGCAGGGCCTTGAAGGAGTAGAAAATTCTCTCAAGGCTAGGGGCAATGGGAAGGGCATTTGCTTCCATGGGACGCCCCTTGGAGTCGGGCCATCAGATGGTGAGGCTAGACTCCAAAAGTACCAAAAAAGGGCATGAGGGCAAAATGGTGCCCTACAACTCCAGTGTTCTGGCAACACCAGAGAGAAGCCATGAGAGCAGAATGAATTAGCTCCCAAGACCAAGGTCCACACAAAACCTGGCACCGCGGTACACAAACTTAACACAACATTGTAAATCAACTATACTTCAACTAAAAAAACAGACAAACGGAAAAAGATGGCACTCCAGCAACAATGTCCACTCTCTCCGATCTGAATCTCAGTCTTCACGTTCTTATCTCACTGGTGTCACAACTGAAATAAAACAGCAGTGCTTCTCCAGCCTTTCCCTTCGATTCCAAGCTGACAAGTAACTGGCTGAATGTGCGCCCACCCCAAAGTCAAGCACAGTGTTTAAAGATCATGGCTGAGTAGGTTCCTGAAGCCACTCATTACATCTGAGGGATGTCTGATCTTTAAAAATAACTGCTTCCAAAATTCTCAATTAATTGCTCTAGACTTCCACTATAAACCTACCACTTAGGACTCTCTTCCTCTACACATATCATTGAAACATCCTGAATAACACATAAATTTTTAATCCAAGAAGACCTCTGGGTAGTGTTGACTGGAAAACAATATACAACCTAAAAGATGAGTTGTGTTTTATTTAGTGGACAAAAACTGACATCTCCGAGAACTCTGAGACACTGCTCAGAAGAGGCAAGGGGGGAGCCAGGATACATAGGCGTTTTTGTAATAAAGACCAGGTAGTTGGAACATCAAAAGATTACTATGACAGAAAATCAGACATCTCAAGAAATCTACTGCTTTTCTATGTATGGGAAAATGCAAGAGTCACTCGCATTCAAGTGATTGAATCTGAAATCAATGCTTTGAAATGCCCCTCAGCTCTCTGGGACCAGCATCTTGTGTTTTCTCCTCTTGAATCTCTGGGTGCACCTTGGCAGTGGAGGAGCTGCAGCTGTTGACTGCTAGATGGGGGGACATCCTGCCTCCATCCTGAGTTCCCTCATCAGGGCAGCTATAATGTGATAGCTGCAACATCCTTTGTTTACTGACAGGCCGGGCAATATTTTTTCAATCATAGTAGGCAGAAAACAACAAATCAACAACCCAATCAGTAACTAGAAGTTTTTATCATGAGCAATTTGGGGGAAATCTTGCCCTTTGCTAAAAATAGCAGTTGAGAATGCTAGGAATATCAAATTAAGGAAATGAATTATTTATGAGTAATAAAGTATAATTTGGCATCATGTTACATCTATATGTTATAAAATTAGGGATTTTCCAGAAAAGTCACTGAAAGGTCCACCAGTAGCTTAACTGGATCCGGAACCCCCACGGGCCCCATGTCCCACCTCTTTCCATCAGCATTTCATGAAATCGCTATAAAACTTTTATAAAAGGAACATGGCAGAAGGAAATACAGTCAAAACTAGGAAAGGATTCTCTGTCTACAAATCAATCACATAGTCATTAAACCCATTTTCTGCACCTTAGAGATTCCTGAACACGATTATACTCTCCATTACCGAGTCAGGAATAATGAAAAGCTTTTAAAATCATTTGGAATTTTTCATTATAAGAGTTGGAAAATCCAAACCATACTGGCCTAAGCAAAAAAGAGAAGTATTGACTCATGTTACAAAAAGAAAATCTAGAACAAAACTAATGTTAGGTGTGGCTTAGGCCAAGGACCCTACTATCCTATATATCCATGTGTCCTTTTCAGAGAAATGACTGTCAGAGGTCCTGGTATCGTGCCCACCATCAAGCCAAGAGGAAAGGAATACTATCTGAGTCCTTCTTGTCCTTTTTATCAGGAAAGTAAAAATTTTCCCTGATAAACCTCTGCTCATATATCACTTGCCAGAAGTTTTACATAGACACCCCAGACTGCAGAAGCTAGGGAAGAGAAAATGTAACTTACCCGGCCTTTAAGCAGATGGAAGAATGGAGAAGTAGTTATGAACGGGGATTTGGAAGCCTGCCACCAGGCTCAGCGAAAACAACTATAGAGCCCCTAAAAGTAATAGGTACACATGAGAACAGGATGGTGGTTGCTCCAAGAGGTGAGTCTACAGTTAAAAAGAAGAAATGGTAGAATATCTGACAGTCTATCTCTGAGCTGCTTTTTTTTTTTTTAAACATATTATAGAGTTGTTAGAAATCATGGGAAGATGTGATGAGAGATTAAAGAAAACTCACCAGAGACTTCCCTGCTGCAACTAAGACCTGGTGTAGCCAAATAAATAAATACTTAAAAAAAAGAAAACTCATCAACTGAATACCTTTAATATATATCTTTAATATATTGCTTTAAAAGGCAATTAGCAACTTTAGGAGCAACAAAAATTATAGAGGAAAGGAGGTATAATCAGAGATGCTACTCGGCTCATCAGTGCACAATTTTTATATAATCAGAATTATACCTAATACAGATTTAACCAAAAACCTTAATTCTGCGAAAACTGGAGGGGTAAAAATGAAAAGTTGTGAAGGGCCACAGATTTTCCCTGACTTTAGAACTAACAAGTTATCCTGTCAGGTTCATGGATGGTGGAAGAAGACATGAGACTTTTGGGTCAGAGACAAAGGATAATTTATTACTCACAGCAATAGCAGTAGCCAGGGTGACATCTTTCCCTTTTTTAATATTCATATTTATTTATTTATTTGGCTACACCAGGTCCCAGATGCAGCACTCAGGCTCCTCAATCCTCACTGCAGGTCATGGGAGCCCCAGCTGCAGCATGCAGGATCCTCAATCTTCACTGCAGGACATGGGAGCCCCAGCTGCGGCACGCAGGATCTTTTTTAGCTGTGGCATGCCTCTTAGTTGTGGCATATGGGATCCAGTTCCCTGACCACTCAGGGGAGCACGGAGTCAGCCACTGGACCACCAGGGAAGACCCTCATTTTTCCCTTGATTCTAAAAGCCTCTATTCCCCGGCCATGCACATTCATGATACCTGTATACATCATGAGTTGTGTTGCAAGAGGAGAACCCCAAGCTTTGCGAAGCTGAACATTTCCTTGCAGGCAGTAGGCAGACCTGCTCTTCTCTCTGGAGGAAAACACTCTCTCCCTCCAAGACTGTAAGCAAACTGCTCTCTGCTCTGGAGGAGATTATTACTGCTAGCTTGAAGCTTGTATCTTTGAAAAGATGATCTGAAACACAGGAGTTAGCACCTCTGCTTGCAAGACATGCAGAAACACCCAAGACCCAGAGAGAATTATCTCCCAATGGGAAATAAAGTTAAAATCTCCATAATGTGTTCATAGAAATGCCAAAAACTAATGACTTTAGAAACAAAGGGTTTACAGAAAAGCACAGAAGAACCATTGGGAAGAGGCTGTCTCTGGGGTAAGCATAGCTATGTGAGGAAGAAGGAGGGGAGTGGACCCAGAGGGAACAGTTTTTTGTTGTTGAATTTAGCACTCTCTGACTTCATGAGCATGTATCATTTTGAGAAGTAAAATTCATTTTAAATACATAAAAATTTAACAAGACACAAGCACTGTGTATTCATTCTCTGGATACATCTCAACAATTTATGCAAACACTACAGACCAGAGACCTCTCTAGAAGTGACGCATGTGGCTGTGACCATGCGTACAGCAGAGATGCTAATATTGGGTCTTACATAACTATGAAATGCATGATCCAGCTGACAATTAAGGAAATCTATTCTGAGTGGAGGTCAATTCTTTATAGACTACACACACCATGATCAACAGGTATGTACCCAGGGTTATTTCACCAATGAATCACTGGTGAAAAGCAGAACTCAGTTTATCTGGATTACCAGATGATGAGTCAAGTTCCAGAGGATGGTACAAAGAAGTGTGGAAACAGTTCCCAAACTCAAGGAGCTTAATTCTGGAGTTGCTAACACCATTCAGCACCTCTGATTAACACAGAGAGATGGGGGACATCCCTGATGGTCCAGTGGCTAAAAGCTTCTCACCCCCAATGCAGGGGGCCTGGGTTCGATCCCTGGTCAGGGAACTAGATCCCACATGCCACAACTACAGATCCTGTGTGCCACAACTAAGACCTGACGCAGCCAAAGAAATAACTTTTTAAAAAAAGAAAGAGAAGGGATTTGCCCTGGAAGGAGTTCCGAGGTCGGAAGACAGACTGAAGGATGACAAAACAATCACTGGTGGAAACTGAGCCAGACGAGGTGCTGAGAACAGAGCCAATAATACAGCCCGGTGACTCTGGTTACATTGCCACTAGTGGTCACTCAGCAGCAAGCTACCTGACTCCTGGCCAGGAAGGGGTCTTACAGGACAGCCTCACTGGACGCAAATCCCCTGCAGGGATTTCTAATTGGTTTACCTTTGGTTTTGTGCCTCAGCCCTGGGAAAGCAACTTTCTACTAGAGCCCTACTGGTCCCACCAAGGACCAAATGGTGAGAGTCTCCAAAGACAGGAGAGGGGTTGAGAGGCTGGCAGACAGAAAACAAAATAAAAGGAATGTCACCGCAGTAGGTACACAAGACACAATATGAAAATATAGCAATCAACCAACGACAAAGGAGAAACTTAAAAATCTCTGTGCTGTGCTTAGTCGCTCAGTTGTGTCCAACTCTTTACGACCCCATGGACTGTGGCCCGCCTGGCTCCTCTGTCCAGGGGGATTCCCCAAGCAAAAACAGTTGCCATGCCCTTCTTCACGGGATCCTCCCAACCCAGGGATAGAACCCAGGTCTCCCGCATTGTAAGTGGATTATTTACTGTCTGAACCACCAGGGAAGCCCAAGAATACTGGAGTGGGTAGCCTATCCCTTCTCCAGGGGAACTTCCCAACCCAGGAATCAAACCAGTTCTCCTGCATTGCAGGTAGATTCTTTACCAGCTGAGCTAACAAGGAAGCCCCTAACAATTTCCTCTTTATACAAACCCCTATGGTCTCCCAGTCTTTCTATATGGGAATGCTTAATCCTCCAAATATTCTTAAATAGGTAAAAATAAGTTTGTAATTTGGGGAGGAAATAATTAGTTCTCCCATCACTAAATCTCTCAGCTAAAACAGTTTCTCCACTAGAAGCATTCACAGACATTCTTTTCTACTTATTTCCAGGGAAACAACAGGTATTTGGCAGTAATAGAAAAACTGACCTTCAGTTTTCATCAAAGTATTAATCCTACTCAAATATCTCATAATACTGAACAATGGAATATCTTTGCTCCCAAGACACAAACACACCCACTCTTGAGAAGGATGCTGTCCATTATGGTACCCAGGAAACGCATGTAACTACTGAGTATATGAGATATAGTGTGAATAAAATAAAATGTGCTGTAAGTACCAAACACACATTGGACTTCAAAGATTTAGCATGAAAAAGGGTAAAACACTTCATTAATGATTCTTACATTTTATTACAAAATGCTGGATATCTTGGATATATTCAGTTCAGTTCAGTTCAGTCGCTCAGTCGTGTCCAACTCTTTGCAACCCCATGAGTCGCAGCATGCCAGGCCTCCCTGTCCATCACCAACTCCCGGAGTTCACTCAGACTCACGTCCATCGAGTCAGTGATGCCATCCAGCCAGCTCATCCTCTGTTGTCCCCTTCTCCTCCTGCCCCCAATCCCTCCCAGCATCAGAGTCTTTTCCAATGAGTCAACTCTTTGCATGATGTGGCCAAAGTACTGCAGTTTCAGCTTTAGCATCATTCCTTCTTAAGAAATCCCAGGGCTGATCTCCTTCACAATGGACTGGTTGGATCTCCTTGCAGTCCAAGGGACTCTCAAGAGTCTTCTCCAACACCACAGTTCAAAGGCATCAATTCTTCTGCGCTCAGCCTTCTTTACAGTCCAACTCTCACATCCATACATGACCACAGGAAAAACCATAGCCTTGACTAGATGGACCTTTGTTGGCAAAATAATGTCTCTGGTTTTGAATATGCTCTCTAGGTTGGTCATAACTTTCCTTCCAAGGAGTAAGCGTCTTTTAATTTCATGTCTGCAGTGATTTTGGAGCCCCCCAAAAATAAAGTCTGACACTGTTTCCACTGTTGCCCCATCTATCTGCCATGAAGTGATGGGACCAGATGTCATGATCTTCCTTGGATATATTAGGGTAATTTAAAATATCAATGAAGTTAATTTTACCTGTCTCTTTTTACTTTGCTTAATGTAGCTCCTGAAAATGTTTTAATGGCTTATGTGGCTCTCATCTGTGGCCCAAATTCTATTTTGTTTCTATTAGACAGTTATGCTCTAGACACATGGGCCATCCAGCTCACATTCCCAAACAATCAGCGCTATAACATCCCCTCCAAGATGATGCCTCCTAAGAAGCCTGCCACCACTTAGGAGGAAATGGGGGCCCAGGGGCTTTCAGAGAGATCTGCTCCCAGGCTAGAACAAAGAGAGGAAAACATTTGCCGTTCACCTTTGCCCAGTACTTATGAATGAGTTAAGCAAGGCAGATGCAGTTAGAAAAGCTAATAGCTTGAGCTATTCTAACCAAATATGGCTGATGCTGCTGCACACGTGCTTAGTCGTGTCCAATTCTTTGTGAACCCATGGACTATAGCCCACCAGGCTCCTCTGTCCATGGGATTCTCCAGGCAAGAATACTGGAGCAGGTTGCCATGCCCTCTTCTGGGGATCTTCCAGACCCAGGGATCAAACCCACGTGTGTCTCCTATGTCGGCAGGTGGATTCTTTACCACTGAGCCACTTGGGAAACCCAACCAATATTATGGCTTCCTAATTTGAATAGTTCGATGTAACATAAATCACTACAGATGGACTTTATTTCAAATGAATGCCTAAGCCAAGTATTATAACTGCCTCCCCCCACTTAAAAATGGGGTTTCTCCAAAGAACTGCACATATAGCCCAGAAGTAACATTCAACCTGCCCCTCTGGTTTTACATTAACTGAAAATCCATCCATTTATCAAACAAGCTACATTAGCAATTCATAAAAAGTCACTAATCCAGGTGAAGGATAGATTTAATTCATCAGAGGAAAAGCCCCTGAATTCTTCAGAGCCTTGAACAAACTAGTAAAAAAGCCAAGCCGTCCCCCGACCCAAGCTTAGGCAATTAAAAACTTTCTGACCTCAGCTTTCTTTACACTGTGGTTCTCCAGGTTAACCCATTAGACCCTGTACAATCAAAATTGGAGCTGTTCCACCAATGCAAAGGCTAATACTAGCAAAATACAAATGCCAAAGTAACCCGAATAAACTATGAAGATAAAGATGGAACCCTGAATGCTGACTCTGAGAAACAACTTACTCTTATTCAACTTACTCATTGAATCAATGAATTCAATAAACCCTGACCACCCGGCTACTGGCTCCAGGCAGGCAGTGTCACAGTGCTGGCGAGACCCAAAACAAGAGAACAGGTGCCTGCTGCTGAGATGTTTCAGTGTGATGGGGTGGGGGGAGATACCCTGACAACCAAGAGGACACATTAGGGTGCTGGTCTGTGCAAAGGAGAGTGAAGACCCGACTCACAATGGTAATTTAGATATGATGGTGCCTGATCTATGGTGTGAGTACTGGAGAACTGAAGGACTAGTGTGCTTGGCATGGTGACTTAAAGGTAATGAAATTTACTTGCAACTAAGAACTTATTCTTATTTCACCAGAAATAAATTGCATCTGTCCCTGCTTAGAACAAAAAGATAGCCATCTTTTGTATAAAAATCATTCCCTAAGAATGCTCTATTTATGGGACATGTAAAGTTTAAACCTCTGCTTTCAGGAGGCTGGTACATCAATTATTCAATAATAATATCTCTTCAGTTCTGATACCAGATTTCCCCATTCCCAGTAAAGAATAACCTGGGATCAGATCCAAATGCTCACAAAATGAGCTCACAAAATATATATACACATTATTCTTTAAAAAAAAAATCAAGAAGTCTCCATTTTGAAAATGTCTTCATCAAATAAAGAAAGTTCACTTGTCATTGAAAAATGCTATAATGTTTCTAAATGTAAGTAACAGAAATGCCAGAAATTTCCTTGGATTAAAAAAAGCACCATGCAAAACAGACCCAAGTAAGAAATATAAACTCCAAGGGTCTTTTTTTGGAAAAGTGGAAATGGCAGTAAATAGTGTTTATTAATCTCTCTGAAGTCCCCTAATAAAAACATCAGAGAAAGTAGGATAAAAATAAAACAAAAACTCAAACACTGACAACAAAACTAGCTGAGAGGCATTGCCAGAAAACATAAAATATAAACACTGACCTGAATACTGTGATCAGTATTTATCTGAACATGGATCAGAAACTATCAAGAAAACAGAGGGACTTCTCTGGTGATCTAGTGGTTAAGACTCCATGCTCCCACTACAGGGGGCCCAGGTTCAATCCCTGGTTAGGAAACTAAGATTCCACATGCTGCAACTAAGACCAGGCACAGCCAAATAAATAAATAGATTTTTTAAAAAGGAAGAAACAGGGAGAAACCACCAAATTAAAACAGATAACCACTAGAATTAGCAGTAAGTCAATCTGAGAAGGCAGTCCAAAGTGCAAGAAAGTCTTACAAGCACCAGATCATGGACATGGGACAGCAATTAAGTCTGCTAAAGCTATGTGTGCTGAACTAAAGGCAAAGCTCTCTCTTAGGATCGAGCTCCACACTTAGGAGAAATTACTAGAAGCAGAATTCAAACTAAATAGTCCACAAGCAACTGGGGCAAAGAAAAGCTCTATCATAATGACGGATGAGGAACAGGAGCAAAACCAAAGAGGCAAATCCAGAGAAGGAGGCCATATTTTTTTAATTACTTTATAGAAAAAAAAGATCTAGAAGCTCTCATGCTCAAAAAGTTCTCCAGACTTATCCTTCCTCATAGAAGTATAGGAGGTCTTGTTTTACTTAAACATGAGTCACAGAAAAAGACTGCACTCAAACATTATTCAAGTAAATAAAAGAATGAGAAGCAGGAAAATATCCCTATATGTGGTGAGCACACACTAGAAAAAAGTGATGCAAAGCACACACTCACCAAAGTGATGTAATCTCTAACATAGGATCTCAAGAAGGAGTACACCGAAATAAAGAAGTGGCATGTGTATGGAAAAACGTGTCTGCTATGCTACGTCGCTTCAGTCGTGTCTGACTCTTTGTGACCCTGTGAACTGTTGCCCACCAGGCTCCTGTGACCACAGGATTCTCCAGACAAGAATACTGGAATGGGTTGCCATACCCTCCTCCACAGGATCTTCCTGACCCAGGGATCGAACCCATCTCTCTTATGTCTCCTTCATTGGCAGGTAGGTTGTTTACCACTAGTGCCACCTGGGAAGCCCATATAGAAATATATACATACCAGAATTTTAAATTTCAGAAACATGTGACTGGAGAAACAAAACATCTGAAAAAAGATGAGAACACTCAGCAAAGGCTTAAAACCAAAAGAAAATTTTCATTTCAGCAATGAAGAGAACACTAGAATGACCAGAATAAACAAACAGTAATGCTATTTTCCAGAAAATGGAAAGAAAATCTTTAAACTCAAAAAGAACTGAAAAATAAAATGATTTGAGGAAAATTAAGAGATATAGAGGGCTTCCCAGGTAGCTCAGTATTAAGGAATCTGCCTGCAAATTCAGGAGACGCAGGTTCAATCCCTGGGTTGGAAGATCTCCTGGAGAAGGAAATGGCAACCCACACCAGTATTCTTGCTGGAAAAATCCCATGGCCACAGGAGCCTGGAAGGCTATAGCCCATGGGGTCATCAAGACTTGGATATGCCTGAGCAAGCAACTGAGCAACAGATACAGATGAGAGGTAAAGAAGATCCAACAGACCTACCCCTGAAGTTTCTAAGGTATAAAACCAAAGCAATAGAATAGAATACTAAAAATGATACTTTAAGAAACGTTTCTGAAATAGAAAGTCATCAAGCTACACCTTCTATCTGGGAAAAGTTGATCCAGAAAGCAATCACTGAGATATAGTTTGGGAAGACTCTTGGTCATTTTTTCGAAAGTTATTATTTACACATCTGAGAAAATGATCAAATCACTCTTAAGAAAGACAATCAATGTCGTTAAACATTGACAGGAATGCCTAATGCCATAAGACAATGATGTAACATATTTAAGATATTTGGCAGGGATGGGGGGGAAGTGAACCAAGGATTTTATATTTAGCCAAAATGAGCTTCAGGTATAAAGGTTAAAAAAATACTATATACATTCAAGAGTTCCAGAAATGTTCCCATGAATTCTCCCTGAGGAATCTAGCAGAGAAAGAACTGAAATGAAACATCAGTATAAGGACTGGCAATGACTCTCAACAATATACAATATACAACAATATAGTATTTACCTGTAAAACTAAGACTAAATGATGTCTATAAGAAACACAATATAGTGGCTGGTGATTTAACCACTAAGTTGTATCCGACTCTTGCGACACCATGAACTGTAGCCCATCAGGCTCCTCTGTCCACAGTTTCTCCAGGCAAGAATACTGGAGTGGGTTGCCATTTCCTTCTCCAGGGGATCTTCCCAACTCAAGGATCGAATCCAGGTCTCCTGCACTGCAGTCAAATTCTTTACCGACTGAGCTACCAGGGAATTCCCTACACATTGATCTGACAATGTGAATACTACATAATATTTTAAAGAGAGAAGAAGCAGGGAGAGAGTATATGAAAAGAACATGTTCACTGACTGCTTATGGGTATATGCTATGAGGGAAAGGGTATTTCAAATTAGATGCTATGGAAAACAGTGGAGGAGAAAGAAAAGGTTACTAATTCATAGTAAGGAATCAGTAGACAATGGCAAAAAAGCGGGAAGGGATGGAAGCAAAAATTAAGTACATATACAACCTTAACCCTTTATCTGACCTTTATCTTAAGTCATCCTCTTTTTTGTCTCGCTTGACATTATATTGCAAGGTTCCAACAATAAAAGAATGAACACCTATACACATACCATCAGTTTTGAGAAATCTTTACAGTTCACTACATTAACACCAAAAGGGTATTTTTGGGGGTTGGTTTTTGTTTGTTACTTTTGTTTTGGTGGGGGGACTGTGAACATTACTGTTACGGATAAAGCCTTCTGTATATCCTTTATTGATCCCTTGTGTCCACCCACTCCAAGCAAGACACCATCCTGAGTTTACCTTACCATTTCCATGTTTGTTATTACACTTCTGTATTCACAAACAGTTCAGTAGTTAACAATACATTAGTATTAGTTAAGATTATCTCATTGGTAGAGTCTTCCATTCTTAAGCATTGTTTTCCAATGAATCCACATTAGAAGTTCTAGTTGAGCAGTTTTCAACAGAACAGTGGGGTAATGTTGGAAATGTGTTGGGTTGTCACTGGTTGTTAAATGTGGGCCTGGGGAGATGGTAGTATTTAGTGAACGAGAGGGAGCCAGGGATCTTCATATTCTAAAATGTTGAAGAGACTCCTGTGCAATGAAAAATTTTCTCTTTTCCCATAGGATTTCAGAAAACCCACAAGATACTCATTTAGGTGAAAAAGGATCTGAGCCTAGAACTCAATTCTATTGTTAACCTCTACAGGAAACTTTGTTTGTTTCTTTTGCATAGTTTTATATATACACTGATTTTTTATAGGAAATACCATGTAAATGAAAAGGAGAATATGATTGGTTTTAGTGAGACTTTAACAAAGAGTTATAAACCAGTTCAAAATATTAGGTCACTAATAGCAACTCCATTCCAGGTTTTCAAGACACAACACAGAACACTTGTATCAGTCTGTCCTCCTAGGTGTCACATTTGTCATGACTCCACATGTGCACATCAACATCACCAACCTCTTCAGTCCTTCTTTCAAAATGCCCTACATTTTGGAGACATGTATAAAATGTAAACAATGAAATCTTCTCAGATCCCAATTTCCTCCTTATACACAAGTGTAAACAACTGCTTAACTGTTTCTAAAAATATCATCATACCAAGCATTTATACAGTCACACATACACTATTTTCTTCAAAATTATCTTGCTTTTATTTTTCCATTACTTTGCTTTTAGGATATAATGTTATTTTTATAAATTGTATGCATAGATGGGAGTTTAAGATAATAGAATGGGTATGGTAACATATAAGTTATAGGACTTCCTTGGAAGTCCAGTGGTTAAGAATCCACCTGCCAATGCAGGGAACATGGGTTCCATCCCTGATCTGGGAAGATCCCACATGCCTTGGGGCAACTAAGCTCACGAGCCACAACTACTGTAGCCCCCATGCCCTACAGCCTATGCTCCGCAACAAGAGAAGCCACTGCAATGAGAAGCCTGTGTACCACAACTAGACAATGGCCCCTGCTCTCCGCAACTAGAGAACATTCCTGCACAGAGCTGAAGATGCAGCACAGCCAAAAATAAATAAATAAAAAATTTTAAGTTATAAAAAGGGTACCCTGGATCTCACAAAGCTGAAAAGTGATGTTATATAGAGAGAGTCACAGAATTAAGACACGGAGTTTATCAGTTCTCCTGTTAATGGACCTCTGTCTCCCTCTGAGGTTTTGCCATTACAAACAAAAGTGCTGTGAACAGTCTGTGCATCTCCTTGAACACATATAAAAGTTGCATGCTTTGTAAATATCCTCTCCCAGTTGTAAATATCCTCTCCTCATCTTTCATTTTATATAGTTCTTTGTTATGCACAAAGATTTCAGTCTGCTTGTAGACAAATTTATGAATGTTTATTTTACTAATGTTAAATTTATTCATTTTTTATTGTTGTAGTTAAATTAACTGATGTTTGCGCTGTGTCTTAAATTTTAAAACTTTCTTTACTGCCAGGTCATATGCATATTCTCATACTTCCATTTAAAAGTTTTAGATTCCTGCTTTTCAGGTTAATGTCTTAACTCACTTGGAATTTATATTTGTCTGTGGTGGGAGGTAGAAATTTATGTTCATTTTTTCTGCACAGACAGCCAATTGTTTCAGTACTGTTACTTCCCTCCCCAACCTTCGACGCTACCTCTCTCACATATCAAATTTCCATATGTGTGGTACTAATTCTGAACTGCCTACTTTACTTCCTTGGTCTATTTGTCCCTAAAAATATCATAATCTCAACTGCTCTAGTTTTTTTGTCGTTGTAATTTTTTGCCATGCCATGCAGCGTGGATCAGTATGCAGGATCTTTAGTTCCCTGACCAAGGATTGAACCCTCGTCTCCTGAAGTGGAAGCACTGAGTCTTAACCAGTAGACCACCAGAGAAGTCCTCAACTGCTCTATTGTTTAAAGTTTTGACAAGTCCATGTACCTTGTTCTTCAAAATCACTTTAACTATACTTAGCCCTTTATTCCCCCATATAAATTTTACAGCTTTACTAGAAAAAAATTATTGGAATTCTTAGCAAAATTGCATGTGTTCAGGTTAATACAAGGAAAATTGATATCTTTATCGTCTTCCCAATCATGAAAACAGGGTTTCTTTATTCAGATTTTACTTAATGCACTTTAATATTTTATAACTTAAGGAACTGTATGTATATTAGATTTATGCCTTTCGGTTTGTTAGTATAGGACATGGTATTGTGATGAAAATTAAAAATTCTACTCCTGGGCAGAAAGCGAAGAGGAATTAAAGAGCTTCTTGATGAAAGTGAAAGAAGAGAGTGAAAAAGCTGGCTTAAAACACAACATTCAAAAAACGAAGACTATGGCATCCAGTCCCATCACTTCATGGCAAATAGATGGGGAAACAATGGAAACAGTGACAGATTTTATTTTCCTGGGCTCCAAAATCACTATGGATGGTGATGCAGCCATGAAATTAAAAGATGCTTGCTCCTTGGAAGAAAAGCAATGACAAACCTGCACAGCATATCGACTGGCTGGATCTCCTTGCAGTCCAAGGGACTCTCAAGAGTCTTCTCCAACACCACAGTTCAAAAGCATCAATTCTTCGGCACTCACCTTTCTTTATAGTCTAACCCTCACAACCCTACATGACTACTAGAAAAACCATAACTTTAAAAAGACGGGCCTTTGTTGGCAAAGTAATGTCTCTGCTTTTTAATATTCTGTTTAGATTGGTCATAGCTTTTCTTCCAAGGAGCAAGCATCTTTTAATTTCATAGCTGCAATCAACATCTGCAGTGATTTTGGAGCCCCAAAAAATAAAGTCTGTCACTGTTTCCATTGTTTCCCCATCTATTTCCCATGAAGTGCATGGAGATCCAACCAGTCCATCCTAAAGGAAATCAGTCCTGGGTGTTCATTGGAAAGACTGATGTTGAAGCTGAAACTCCAATATTTTGGCAACCTGATGAGAACAGCTGACTCATTTGAAAGACCCTGATGTTGGGAAAGATTGAAGGCAGGAGGAGAAGGGGATGACAGAGGATGAGATGGTTAGATGGCATCACCGACTCGATACACATGAGTTTGGGTGAACTCTGGGAGTTGGTGATGGACAGGGAGGCCTGGCGTGCTGCAGTTCATGGGGTCGCAAAGAGTCGGACACAACTGAACGACTGAACTGAACTGAACTGATGGGACTGGGTGCCATGAACTTAGTTTTTTGAATGTTGAGCTTTAAACCAACTTTTTCACTCTCCTCTTTCACTTTCATCAAGAGGCTCTTTAGTTCTTCTTCACTTTCTACCATAAGGGTGATGTCATCTGCACCTGGCATGCTGCAGTCCATGGGGTTGCAAAGAGTCGGACACAACTGAGCAACTGAACTGAACACAGCATATTAAAAAGCAGAGACATTACTTTGCCTCAAAGGTCCACACAGTCAAAGCTATGGTTTTTCCAGTAGTTACGTAGGGATGTGAGAGCTGGATAATAAAAAAGACTGAGCACTGAAGAATTGATGCCTTTGAACTGTGGTGTTGGAGAAGACTCTTGAGAGTCCCTTGGACTGCAAGAAGATCAAACCAGTCAATCCTAAAGGAAATCAATCCTGAATATTCATTGGAAGGACTGATGCTGAAGCTCCAATATTTTGGCCACCTGGTGCAAAGAGCCAATTCATTGGAAAAGACCCTGATGCTGGGAAAGACTGAAGGCAGGAAAAGAGAATGACAGAGGATGAGATGGTTGGATGGCATCATCGACTCAATGGACATGAGTTTGAGCAAGCTCCGGGAGTTGGTGATGGACAGGGAAGCCTGGTGTGTTGCAGTCCATGGGTTCGCAAAGAGTTGGACATGACTGAGCAAGTGAACAACTTCTGTGTTGCTATTGTACAGGAACACACTTGATTTCTGTATGTTAAACTTCTATTCATCCACACCAACCTTGCTGAAACTTCTCATTTCTTTTAATAGTGTCTGCAACTCTCTTTTCTTTTCTATGTAGAGTAGACTATACTATCCATGAGCAAAGCTGGTTTCTTATTTTCCCCATCTCCAGTCTATGCATGTACTTTTATTTCTTTTCCTTGCCTTACTGCACTGGCTGGAACATCAAAAATAACGTTGGAGAAAAGTGATAACAGCAGCATCCTTATCTTCATTCTAGATTTTACAGGATTGCTTCTAATGCTTACCACTTGGAATTGTTAACATTTTAACTTAGATAGTCTTTATCAGGGTAATTCCCTTCTTGGCTAAAAGTTTTATTTTGCCTTGAATTCTATCAAATGCTTTTTGTATATCTACTGAAAGACACTATGACTTTTCCTCTTAATTTACAAACATGGTAAATTACATAATAACTATTCTGACTACATCATCCTTGCATTCCAAAATTAACACAATGTGGTAAAGATGGTTATTTACTGTTTTGTTATATAAACATAGATTCAGCTTGCTTATCTGTAACTTCTTCTCTAAGGTCTTTGGTTTTTGGTATCAAGGTAGTACTACTCTCAAAATAACATTGAGGACTTCACTGGCAGTCCCTTGGTTAAGACTCTAGTGCAGAGGGCACAGGTACCATCCCTTGTTAGACAGACCCCACATGCCACATGGCCTGGCCAAAATTAATTAATTAATAATAAATTTTTAAAAAATTATATGGGAAGTTTTTCTTCTTTTTCAGTGAAACAGTATACATGAGAATGGGATTATCTAATCCTTATATATTCATAAAACCACCTATAAAACCATGTTGGCCTATATCAGAGTTTCTCAACCTTGCACTATTGACATTTTGAGCCAGGTAATTCTTTGTTTTGTGGGGGACTGCCCCATGCATTGTGGGATGTTTAGCAGCATCCCTGGCCTCTGCCAACCAGATGACAGCAGCATTCCTAGCCCCAGTTGTGACAACGAAACATGTCTCCTGACATTGCCAAATGTCCTCTGGGAAAGGAGGGGGCACAGAGTTAGGTGTAAAATCATACCTGGATGAGAACCAATGGCTTAGATTAACTTCTTTAACTTAAATCAAGCATGAAAGTGAAGTCGCTCAGTCGTGTCTGACTCTTTGCAACCCCATGGACCATAGTCTGTAGACTGTAACCAGGCTCCTCCATCCATGGGATTTTCCAGGCAAGAACACTGGAGTGGGTTGCCATTTTGGTCACTTTTTTCCTTGAGTCAATCATAACAGATTATGATTCTAGAAAACTATGCATTTCACCTAAGCTTTCAAATTTATGGGCATAAAACTGTAAATAGTCTGATTACGTTTTTTTCTTTATTCTTAATTATTACTCCTCATTTAACTTGCAATTACTTTTCATTCATTCCTTTTCTGTTATGATCAGTTTGACTAGAGCTGAACCTAATTTTATTAGTCTTAAACAGCTTTTAGTATTATTGATTCTATTTAATCTTTTTCTCTTTCATTAATTTGTACTCTTAGATGTACTGTTTTCTTCCTTTCACCTATTTTGGATTTACTGCTTTGCTGTTTCTTAGTCTCTTGTTTTACATAGTTTTGCTCATCAATTTTTATCTCATCTTAAGTTCTAAATATTTTTAAATATTTAGCACCTCTCCCCCTTGTGATACTCAGAAAGGTGTTAATTTCCCACATATGTTGTGACATATAGAAGCATTTTAGCTACATGCTATTTCAAACGTTCATTGCATTGTGAATAGAGAACACTGTAAAATACAAATTTTTAGTAACTGAATGAGGCTTCTTTCGTAACCATGGAAGTGGTCACATCTATAAATGTTCCATAATGTTAAACAGACTTGTTGGACACATGGTTCTATATTGACCCACTGGGTCAGTGTTCTTTAATCTGAAAGTTACAACCCATTGGTGGCACATAAAATCAATTTGATAGGTTGTGACCAGCACTTTTTTAAATGAAAGAGACATGTTCTTAGTGTACTTTTCTTTCTTATTTTAAAATCTCTGACATCAAGTCACTCACACAATGGTCAGCATGATATAGTTCAAAGACATCAATTTTTAAATTTCCACCAATTCCAAAACAGTCTCAGACACCTCTAAAAACAAAGACTGTTCTCTATTTCCTCTTTTTTCTACTTTTAGAATTCTTATTCATTTATATTAGAAATTTTCCTAATTTCATGTCTCTTAGAAAACATGAAAGAGAAGTATCACTCTGGGCCACATTCTGGGTAAGTTTCTCAGACTATATTTTGGTTCACTATTTCTCATTGGTTTCTAATTCACTTCATATGTTTTCACTATAAACTGCTATGTGTGACACTTCCAGGGAAATATGGTAGGATGGTTCCTCACGGTTACTTTTGTTTGTCCTGAAGTCACTCAGTCGTGTCCAACTCTTTGCAACCCCATGGACTGTATGTAGCCCACCAGGCTCCTCCGTCCATGGCATTTTTCCAGGCAAGGGTACTGGAATGGGCTGCCATTTCCTTCTCCAGCGGATCTTCCAACCCAAGGATTGAACCTGGGTCTCCTGCACTAAAGGCAGATTCTTTACCATCTGAGCCACTAGGGAAGCCCCTTTGCTTCCCCTAAAAAATTCTAAACTAAGAGTAGAAAGATTAAAAAAAAAAAAAAAAGACAAACCCATTAGAAAAAGAAAATGGAAGAAGCAACAAAAACAATTTTTAGATGCCAGAAAACATATGGGCAACTAGTAATTGATTTAACAGACTCCAGAAAGCAAACTCCTAAGACAGCAGTGTGAAAGCAAAAAGGCAGGTCAATTTACATTCAGGGCACTGAAGAAAAAAAAAGAATTGGTAGCACAGTGTAACAAAGAGAAGACTGAAAACAGAATGACTGGTTCAAAGTCTATTTTAAAAGTCCTTTCCAGGTTCCCTCCCCAACTCCTGTCAGACATTAGAGATCTATTCTCTGAAGAAGGTACAACAGTTTCTTATTTGAGGAACACCAGACCCAGCTTCCCTGTGTCTCAGAGGTTAAAGCGTCTGCCTCCAATGTGGGAGATCCAGGTTCGATCCCTGGGTTGGGAAGATCCCTTGGAGGAGGAAATGATAACCCACTCCAGTATTCTTGTCTGGAGAATCCCACGGACGGAGATGCCTGGTAGGCTACAGTCCACAGAGTCACAAAGAGTCGGACACGACTGAGCGACTTCACTCACTCACTCACTCACAGACTCAGATAAAGGTGGGAAAACCAAACTGAACTCTTACCCAGCAGACCAAATGAAGAATCCCAAATAGAATGATGAGATCTCAATCTTCCACCTCAACTCAATACACACAATTCAAGCAGTAGCCGTCTACCCCCCAGATCAGAAAGCCCTTCTCTGGGCAACCTGGGAAGCCCAGGAGGAAGAACCAGGAATCATTAATTAAACTGGGATCCACCCAACAAAACAGTCCACCACAAAGTCCACCCACCCACATATTCACAACTTCAGTCAGCTTTTAAACATCCACTATTTTTGCCTTTTTATTTTTTCATTATGGTTTATCACAGGATACTGCAATTAGTTCCCTGTGCCTTAGAGTAGGACCTTGTTGTTTATCCATTCTTGGTATAATAGTTTCAACATGCTAGTCCCCAACTCCCAGTCCATCCTCCCCCACGCGCCTCCCATTGGCCACCACAAGTCTGTTCCCTATGTTTGTGAGTCTGTCTCATATGTAAGTTAATTTGTGTCATAGTTTAGATTCCACATATACGTGATAGCACATGGCATTTGCCTGACTTCACTTAGAATGATAATCTCTAGGTCCACCATGTTGCTGTCAATGGCATTATTTCATTCTTTGTCATGGCTGAGTAGTATTCCATGGATCCGTTCATTATTGATAGACATTTAGGTTGTTTCCATGTCTTGACTATTGTATTTTTGGGGTTTTTTGGGAGGGATGGCTATCATAAATAGTGCTGCTATGAACATAGGGTACACGTCTACTCTTTTTTAACACCCACTCTTAATATGAGCAGACCTATCAAGGATCACCACTCACAGGACTCCTCACAAAAACAATAAACCCAAGGAAAATGGGGAAAATAGCACCTCAGAGAAAGACAATACAAAATCAGAAAAAGATCTTTTTTAATGTCATTAATATTTTCCCAAAAAGATAAGAAAAGGTCTATGAAAAAGATCAGTAACACAAGAGTTGGATGATTTTTTAAAAGGCACACTCAGGCAATTAAAAATAAACTTGACAGTAAGAATGAAAAGCTCAATAGAAACACCGGAGTATAAAGTGGAGGAAATTTCCCAGAATGTAGAGCAAAGAGACAGAAAAAGATGAATGGAAAAAAAATAGAAAGGAGGGGCATACATTCATGAAAAAGACCCTACCACAGCAAGTCTCATACATAGGATTATGATTTAGAAAGGTTTCGGACTTAAATAGTAACCCTAGAAATAAGAGCTTCAAAACTCTTAAGGAACATTATTTGTACTGAGAATTTTCTATTAAGCCATCAGTCAAGTGTCAGGATATATTAATGACATTTTAGGCTTGAAAAGCTTCCGTTCCCATGTGCTCCTTCCTAGGGGAGCTAAGAGAAGATAAGCATGTCAACCAAAGAAGAGAAAAACATGGCATCCAGGAAACAGGGGACTCAACAGAGGAGAAATACAGGAAATGCCCAAATCCGTGGTGAAGGGTGATGCTAGGATGCAGGATGTTAGGATGCCCATCAAATAGAAAGAGCAACCAAACAGATTAACAAATGTCAAACAGCCCTGAAGGAGATTTCTTAAAGAAAACGCTGACAGAATTATTGACGCATCTGAAAATATTACAAAGAAGCTGAGGTTGAAATAAAAATGCTGAATTAGAATTTAATAAGAAAGAGATGCAGAAGGACTTCCCTGGTGGTCCTGTGGTTGAGAATCTGCCTGCCAGTGCAGGGGACACGGGTTCAGTCCCTGGTTGGGGAAGATTCCACATGCCGTGGGGCAATTAAGCCCGTGTGCTGCAGCTACTGAAACCCGCATGTCCTAGAGCCCGTTCTCTGCAACAAGAGAAGCCACTGCAGTGAGAAGCCCGTGACAACTAGAGTCGCCCCTCTTGCCACAACTAGAGAAAGCCCAAGAGCAGCAACGAGATAAATAAATAATTTTAAAAAATAAAGAGATGCAGAGAAAAGTAAACATAGGAACAAACAAAACAGAACTTACATATTAAATACTAAAACCAGAGAAAATAAAAAATGGTGCAGGAAAGAGGTAATCATTCTTTGCCATATAGCTCAGTGAGCAAGATTTATGTAGTCATAATAATGCAAACCATAACTATTATGCAAGGATGGGAATTCAAAGTCAGCATGCCTGTGTGGGGCCAGGAGGAGAGTAGAGAGTAAATTATCTTCTTCCCTGCTGGGAAGTCAACAAGTAACACCTTAACAACAAAAATTCAAGAACTAGCATTAGAAGCCTGTTATTTTTAAAGGTATAAGAAAATGCAAGAATCAGCTAGAGAGGCAAAGTGATTGCCAGCATGGAGATGAGGAGGAAACAGACAGGAGAGAGAGTTGCGGGGGCAGGGCGGGGGGTGGTGGATTGCTGCTACAGTTCTTAACTTTAAAGACCACACCCACATGGGACTTCCTTTGGTGGTCCAATGGTTACGACTCTGTGCTCTCAATGCAGGGGGCACAGGTTCGATCCCTGGTGAGGGACTTAAGATTCTTCATGCTGTGCGGTGCAGCAAAAAACAAAACTACGTTCATGTTATGGCTTCCATAAAAGCAGCAAAAATATATATTTGTTTGTTTCCCAGTTGCTCTTTTCAGTGCCCTTCACGTGTTTGATTCCTTTTTTTATTGTCTATTCATTAAATATATGCATTTACAGATTCTATCAGAGCCTCTTCTCATCGAGTTCTAATCATGCTGCTATATGACTTAGTCATCTAGTTAAGATCCTTTCTCAGGAGCTTCCTAATGTTGGATTATGAGCTCAGCATTGGTGGCGTGTCATCCATATGAGGCTACTGGGACTTGGTGGAGGTTCTACACTTGCTTCTTTCAGGCATTTCAGGGGTATTTGCAACATAGAACCATATCCATGTCAGTATCTCAGCTTGAGGGTTCCTAGGATACCCGGGCAGGATGAGTACCTATATAGGACGCCATGGTGTACCCCCTGGATTCTCCCTCAGGGACTCCCCATTCATTCCTTCAGATGCCAGGAATGAGGGCTGCCAATGGCTCACAGCTCATCCCTCTCCTATATCCGCCCTCTACTGAAGGAAGCTGCCTCTCCCAAGGTCACACTTCTCCATGGGGCAGCCCATACCAATGACGGGTCTGGCAACCTTGCTTCAATAAGACAATTCTGAATGGCCATCCTGGCTCCAAGTCCCTATGGGACAAGTCTCTGAGGTAACAGCACTGTCGTTCAACTTCTCCCCCTGCCCAATCCTGCTTCCCTTGCTTCTTTTCAGAAATTATACATTTGAATCAGTTCTAATGAGGTGGATGAAACTGGAACCTATTATACAGAGTGAAGTAAGCCAGAAAGAAAAACACCAATACAGTATACTAACACATATATATGGAATTTAGAAAGATGGTAACAATAACCCTGTGTACGAGACAGCAAAAGAGACACTGATGTATAGACCAGTCTTATGGACTCTGTGGGAGAGGGAGAGGGAGAGGGTGGGGAGATTTGGGAGAATGGCATTGAAACATGTATAATATCATGTATGAAACGAGTCGCCAGTCCAGGTTCGATGCACGATACTGGATGCTTGGGGCTGGTGCACTGGGACGACCCAGAGGGAGGGTATGGAGAGGCAGGAGGGAGGAGGGTTCAGGATGGGGAGCACGGGTATACCTGTGGCGGATTCATTTTTATGTTTGGCAAAACTAATACAATATTGTAAAGTTTAAAAATAAAATAAAATTTAAAAAATAAAAAAATAAAAGTGTTTGAATGCTATGCTATAATTTTCTAGAAGCTGCTTTTTGTAAACTCCAACAGGCATTTTAATAATCAGTTATTGAGCATTTAAATTGTCTTATAAAATATTTAGTTGATATCTATTATTGTGTATTATGCATCCATCTTACCTGTGTATAATTTTTATCAGCTGCTATATCTACTGTATAACAATATATTAAATTTAAAAAAAAATAAGTGTATAAAAAAAAAAAAAGAAGAAATTACTCCTGAGAGCCTCTCCCAGCCCCCATTCCTAATAAACCTCCTGCAGTGAATCTCAGAGTCAGAGTCTATTTCTTAGGAAAGCAACCTATGAAAATTCCAAAAACAAACGAGCACAAGGTCATTCCCCGTGGTTATAAATTCTAGTAGAAGCCTCCCCACACACAGAGTTGAGTGGTCTTCCTGGGTTGATGGGTTGGTTTATTCTGGTCCATCTCTTCACTGAAGGTAAAATCCTCTAGTGCATTTACTTTATTCCAAAATCTGTTTCCAAAGCCCCTCCTAAGTCTTCCTGCACTCCGGCCTCGGGATGGCCTTAGTTTCTACATTAATAGCTCTGATTTTCCTTTAATTCATTCTTGGGGAGGCTGCAGACTGTCCTTTCTCTAACAGACCAATGATATCTTTTCTTGAGCATCCTATGTGTCTAACAGGTTATCTGCCCTACCCCACTGCCCTATCATTTGCTCCGACGTCCACAGACTCCCCTCCCCATTAGACCCAAGCTTTTCAAGGGAATAAGAGGCTGTCCCAGGTCCTAGTGTCCTCTGTGGTACCCAGAACACCAGACAGGCAACAGGCACTTGCTAAGGACTGGATGGACACAGCCACACCCTGGAAAGACGTGCAGGAGGAAACAGTAGAAAGTGAGAAACAGCTTCCTTTACCGGGAAAAGGACTGTCCTCTCCGTTTTCTTCAACCTCATCTTCAGCCCTCACGACAGGGCACCAGGAAATAACCTCTTGTCAAGGAGGACCCTGCCAGAAACTTCACCTTCAAGGGGAAATCCCCAGAGGACCAGATCACAGTCCCTAAGCACAAGCAGACCAGAAAACCTATTCTTGTCCCACCAGCTAACAACTGTGCCTGGAAAGAGCCTGAGAGGCAACAGGAAAAGCGCTCAGGAGTTTCCCACAGGACTCTGGAAGGCATGTTAGCAGAGCCCAGACACAAGCAAGGAGGGGACAAGGACCCACCCAGCCTAATAAGATGAGTCCAGAGGGCTCACTGCCCAGATTCCCTGAGTCAGCGCCGGGGCTGTGTGACAAGGACACCTCTGTGCTAATACACCCTGGCCACATTTTAATTAAAGGCTGTATGCAGAATGCAGGGAGAAGGGAAGCAGAACAAGCAGGCAGCTGCGAGGACCCCTCCTCCACTGTGGGCTGGAAACAACAGCTCGTTGTAAGCCTGGGGACTGGGAAGATGCACTCTCCTAACAGCCATGAGTGAGTCGGGGTCAATAGAACCCTGGATCTGTCGACCCAAGATGGGCAGAGGGAGAGGGGAGGGAGGGGTTTGGGGGGAGGGAGAGACAAGGGCCCTGCATCCCCCATCCCCACTGGCTTTCCCGCTTGTTTCCATTCACTTGAAAAATCTGCTGTTCCTTTTTCTGAGATTTTCACCTACAAACATACATCCTCAACCTGCTGCAGCCACAGTGGCCTCAGCAGGGAGATGTTAAAAGCTACTCCAGTCCAACCAGTATCTGAAATACCAGTATCAGAAGCAACAGTTAGAACCAGACATGGAACAACAGACTGGTTCCAAATTGGGAAAGGAACACATCAAGGCTGTATGCTGTCACCCTGCTTATTTAACTTATATGCAGAGGACATCATGAGAAACGTCAGGCTGGATGAAGCACAAGCTAGAATTAAGATTGCTGGGAGAAATATCAATAACCTCAGATAAGCAGATAACACCACCCTTAAGATAGCAGAAAGCGAAGAGGAACTCAAGAGCCTCTTGATAAAAGTGAAAGAGGAGAGTGAAAAAGCTGGCTTAAAACTCAACATTCAAAAAACGAAGATCATGGCACCCAGACCCATCACTTCATGGCAAATAGATGGGGAAACAGTGGAAACAGTATCAGACTTTATTTTCTTGGGCTCCAAAATCACTGCAGATGGTGACTGCATCCATGAAATTAAAAGACACTTGCTCCTTGGAAGAAAAACTATGACCAACCTAGACAGCATATTAAAAAGCAGAGACATTACTTTGCCAACAAAGGTCCATATTGTCAAAGCTATGGTTTTTCCAGTAGTGATGTATGGATGTGCGAGTTGGACTATAAAGAAAGCTGAGCGCCAAAGAATTGATGCTTTTGAACTGTGGTGTTGGAGAAGACTCTTGAGAGTCCCTTCAACTGCAAGAAGATCAAACCAGTCAATCCTAAAGCAAATTAATCCTGTATATCCGCTGGAAGGACTGATGCTGAAGCTGAAACTCCAATATTTGGCCACCTGATGCAAAGAACTGAATTACTGGAAAAGACCCTGATGTTGGGAAAGATTGAAGGCAGGTGGAGAAGGGGATGACAGAGGACGAGATGGTTGGATGGCACGGACATGAGTCTGAGCAAGCTCTGGGAGTTGGTGATGGACAGAGAAGCCTGGCAAGCTGCAGTCCATGGGGTCCCAAAGAGTCAGACACGACTGAGAGACTGAACTGAACTAACTGAACCAGTATCTGAGCGCCAACTGTGTTAGGGGCTGAGAAGGTAGACCGGAGAAGACGGGGCCCTGCCTTTGTTCACAGGGTGACAACACAATGATTTAAGTATCGTGTATCACATTCCTGATACACTGCCTGGTGCCCACAAGGCTGTGGAAACCAAGGGCATTTTTTTTTCTTTCCATTTTTCAAATCATTTCTTACTGAGGTATAGTTTACTTACTTATGTACATTTCAGGTATACAACATAGTGTTTCACAATTTTTAAGAATTATATTTCCTCCATTTATAGTTATTATAAAATATTGGCTATATTCACAAAACGCATTTCATCAGGAAATGGAGGGTCAGAGGAGGCTTCTGGGACTAGGGGCTCTTTCATCTCAATTTTGAGGGATAAGTAAAATTTGGCTAGAAAACAAAGCATAGGGGCAGGAACACGGGGCCTCTGACGCCAAGGGCACAGCAGGTGCATGGATGTGGGGGCGAAGAGCAGGATGCAGCATCTGGGGAACTGCAAGGAGCATTTGTGGGCAAGCTTGGCTGGGGGGATGGGAGAAGCCGAGTTCAGCCAGGGAGGAGGGGCAAGATCAGAAGGGGCCTCTAGGTGAGCAAAGGGGCGGGACTAAGATACTAAGCATCGGTGAGCCGGCATCATCTGTGAGCCAGCATTCTTGGGGTGGGGAGATGAGGCATCAACCTTTGAGTCCACGACCCACAAGGACACGAAAGCAGGAAGGAAGGACCCAGAGGCAGGGCGTGTTGTCAACATGAGGTGCCCAAACCGCATTTCAGCTGTTCCTCCCTCCTGGTTTCCACCTCTCAGAATCAGCATCTCTGGGTATCATTTACCCCGCACACTCCCGGGGAGCAAGTTATCCCCCTAAACACACCCAGGATGTGGCTCACAAACTTCCTGCCCACATCCTCCCCGCTCAGCTCAGCAGCCCAGACCGGCAGTGGTTGGGAAGTTGTTTTGGAAAACTCCCCTCCACACTACCCTGGGGAAACAGCAGCTTGGGAAGAGGCCAGGCTCCTTGAAAGATCAGCAAGAATAAGACCCCATATCTAACCTAAGTAGCAATGGGGGATTGTACACACGGGGACCACACCTGCGCTTCCCATGCCCAGAGAATGTCTAGAAGGAAATACAAGACCCTGGCAACAGACTTGTCATTGGTGAGTGGAAACTGAGAGAAAGTGGAGGGTGGGAAAGAGATTGGCACTGTGTACTTCTGGCCTCATGAACTTTCATAATGTGCATGTACTTCTTTCATCAAGAAAAAGAAGCAAGAACAGCGAACAACAGGAAGGATAGTTCTAGGAGCAGAATGGAAGCCCCCTAAGTCTTTAGGGAAATGGTGCAGGGGCTGGGTCTTAGGCTCACCCGCAGGAGCAGTGAGGGTCTCACAGGCATCCTGACCTAATGCAGGAGGGACACAAAGGGGGAAACTGGCATACACCGAAGAACGAATAAAACTACTCTGGGAAATGAGTCCTTATGGCTGGTGAGGCCCTCAAAAGATTCAGCCACATGAAGGTCTACCAGAAGATGAGTTTTGCTGAAAGATGCCAGCTCCAGTCCTGGGAAGTTGGGATGTCTGAGCAAGGTGGGGTGCAAAGGCCAGGTCAGGCCACACATTTTAGGCCACTGTAACTCTTTAGATGTCTCTCTCAGGGTACCAGAGGGCCACTGGAGAGTCTTTTGCCTTTCCCACCTCACACATGTGTCAGTTGAGAGATACCATAATAAATTCCCAGACATATTTTGCTGAGTTTATAAAAGAACCTATAATTTCATTTTATCTATCTCTCAACTCTTGGATGCTGCTGCTGCTAAGTCGCTTCAGTCGTGTCCGACTCTGTGCGACTCCATAGATGGCAGCCCACCAGGCTCCCCTGTCCCTGGGATTCTCCAGGCAAGAACACTGGAGTGGGTTGCCATTTCCTTCTCCAGTGCATGAAAGTGAAAAGTGAAAGTGAAGTCGCTCAGTCATTTTGGATCTTAGAGACCCCATGGACTGCAGCCCACCAGGCTCCTCCGTCCATGGGATTGTCCAGGCAAAAGTACTGGAGTGGGGGTGCCATTGCCTTCTCTGCTCAACTCTTGGACTCACAAACTAAAAATAAAAAGAATAAGTACACTTATTCTACCATTTTAAGGGTTAAGAGTTTATACAACAATCAGATACATGATTTTAAAACCCCCAAGTATAAAAATCACTCCTTTCAGAAAATTTTCCAATTCTTAAATCTACTGATTCACAAAATTTTTGAGAGAACTTTTTCTGAGAAGATCTTGGTTTGAATTTTTTTTCAAAGTGGAACTGTGTGTCTTAGGAAAGGTGTTCCCCTGAGAATGTTTCAAATATATCTTCACTTCCCACAGAACATGTATTGAGTGCCTAAAAATTAATTCACACTCATTCAAACCTCAGAGTCAGAATGCACTTTCCTAAATCATTCTAACAAAGACATCAATGATGTCAAAACCCTGAATTGTGAAAAGAACTTCTGTTCTCTTTCTAACCTCATTATTAGACCAGATTTTTTAAGGTTTGTTCATAACAGGATTGCCATTTTCCATGCTGCCTACCGATTATAAACAGAAGTAATTTTAAAGCCAAACTAAAACTCTTTCTGAAATATTCAAGATGTATTACCATCTGGTTTTATATCAGCATTTGAGCAGGTCCAAAAATCACTACATTACCAAGGATTCCCAAAAATAGTTCATCTCCCTTTCAAAGCACATATTCCTCTCAAAATACTTTCAAGTCACAAACTTTGAAAACTCACCTAATTTTTCAGATTATACCAGACATCCATGTACATCATCCATTGTATGTTAGACATCCTGTATGTCGTCCATACTTACATGTGTAAGTGACTTATCACCGATCACTCAGTAATACTAAACAAAGCTATTTTTATCATTAGGTCTTTTAGAAACTACTAATTTGTGAAAATAAAGTGTACCTGATTACTTGGAAGCTGGTAGGAAGTGAAGGATACTAGTCTTTATTTGCAAATGTACACACTATGTAAAAATATGAATCTTTCCAGTCCTGAAAAAAGAGGTATCCCCAAAACTTACATATATCCCTCAGCCTCATTTCCAAACACAAAAGAGACAACAGCATTTCTCCAGAGGTTGCTCAGCTAAAAATCAGCATGTACAATTAAAGAGGAAATGGCAGGTGAGGAGATAAAGATGGGTTTCTAACTGAACCAGCCATAGTGCTCCAAGAAAGGTCCTTAGTAAGAGAATGGCCATAGGATTATCCAATTGTCTTAAATAGATTTCAATTGTTTATAAAATAAATAAGACCTAAATCTGGTATCTAAACAAATCTTTAGATGAAATTTATTTCTAAGAAATCTTTTGCTTCCCCCAACTTAAAAAAAAAATTACTTTTTAGAAACTATTTCTCAGTTCATTCATTCAACAATCTCAAGTACTGATTTCCAAGTAAAAATGGATGTTCATCCTGCCCCAAAGAGTTTACCATCCAGTAGTAGCAAGAAGACATGACAATAAATACCGTCTTCTCTTCACCATGACTATCACCTCCTGGCAACACACACACCACACACAGATGCACACGCGGCACACACTCCACACTTCTCTGCCATCTCACAGCACTGCATTCCATAGCAATTCTCTTTAAAATGTTAACTGGTTCAACCTGACCATTTCATTGGATATAACAGCCATTCACCAAGCCAGCCTATTCCATTTATCCCATCTCTCTGTCAACCACCTCCTTAGAGAATACTGGGGGCTCCTTCTGAGTCTTTTTTAAAAATACATTTACTGTGCTTTCTGAAACATACCATTTTCCTTTAAATACTAATTTAAACAATTTCAAAAGTAAGCTTATATTGCTTAATCTCTATTGACTTTCTTCCCCTTCAAAACTGTGAAAAGGATTGAGCAAAAGTCTATCAACATGCAAGTGATGTTTTAAAAGCTTTTAATATTTCATAGTACAAATAGATTTTGGAAACTAAATAAAACCAACAACCCTAACAATGCAGCCACAGACCACCTCGAGGGTCTAAAATATAAAACACACACATGTGCACACACATTAAAGTTACTCTAGTTAAAATGAGAAAATATATAGTTTAACTTTTACATTTTTTGGTTTAACTGTACCAGAACAAGTTGAAAGCAACTTGGGAACAAATTAATGTACCACAGAAAGCAACAAAAATCATGATGCCATGTATACCCCAAGGTCAACATTTTATAGGCAAGAAGTTATAACAGTTAAATTACTTGCTATAAAAAGAGGGTAAAATCATTTTAAAGAGAAACAGAACCCTTTTCATAAAGCAATATTATAATTCCATATGCATTATGCAACAGTCTTTTCCTATTATAAGAAATGGAACAAAATTTTTAAGATAACCCAACTGAACAAGCATAATTTGCAAACCCAAAATTTCCTAATTTTTTTCTTATTCTGATTAAGCACATCAAATGTGCTTAATTTGGATTCTTCTCCCAAAGGAAAGACTTGCTCAATATTTCTCCACATTCAGGTCCTCATTCAAATAATCATATTATAAAGTCATAACAGCTCTATCAGTCAGAGTAACTATTATTCTGTTGGTATATCATCTCCCTTCCTGCCATTCCTCTTTCTTTACATATATAAATTACAGGGTCAGATTTGGAGCCCACCACCAGCCACTGCAACCAAATTATCCTCCAGGGATGTCAATAGGGCTATTACTCTTGTTTCAGCATTTTTATAAAAAAAGGAAGGAGTAGCTATTTTCAGGGATCAGAATTCCTCTTGATCAGATTTCTGGCTCATTGGTAAATGCTTCTACCCTGAAATTATCCTTGGCTGCTAAATATGTGGCAAAAAAAAAAAAAAAGCCAAGATGTGGTACAGTGTTTCCAAATAGATATTGCTTAAAGGAATATACACTGAGTTTTGTAGGGAACACTTGGTCAAATTCTAATATCCCCCATGGGAGCCAACACCAATTTCCAGCAGCAGCTCTAACTGTGCAGAATGGAATTTTAAAAACACACAGGGTAGTATATTCCAGCAGACACAGCCCTTCCTTCTCCTACTCTGCGGTTGTTACATGAGACACCTTGTATGATACTCATTACTTAGAATATAAATCTGTTAAGGCCATAAATTAATCACAAAATGCATACAATACATTCTTTTTCCTAGCATTAAAAAGAAAAAAACACTGTGGATTCCACCAAGGTTGAGCTGAAGCTAAATGTCACTGCTTAAGCTTATGAATCACTGCACATTAATAAGAATAAACAGCACATGCACATTTCTATAGGCTGCAAATGTTAGTGGAGAAAATGCATGTCATGGGCTTCCTAACAGGGAAACTGGATTATCCATAGGCAAAAAGCATTCAGTTTTCTTAGTTCTTCTTGATTATGATAAATATTTTTGTTTCCAAGGCCACTGAAAACTTGCAAGGGGATCCTCCCATTTTTGTTTCATTAAAATGTTCAGATGATTTTATTCTAAACCTCAGGCAAATATAATTCAGGGGTGGGGGTGGGGAGGAGAGGTCGTACTACAATATTACACTCATCTGGTAGCATGAGGTTCAAAATACCAGTCTCAAGGATATATATTTGTCACATGTCAGCCCAGGCTGAAGGCATCCACCAAGAGAATATTTTCACTATTTCAGCTGGCAGCCAGAATTGACTGCCACAAACCCGCATACTGATGAGAGCCTAGACTCCCAGTCTTCTTCTTAACTACCTCTTGCCTCTGCAGAGGAGAGAAGCCATTTTACTAATTTATAAGCATCTGACTATGTAACCATCGAAAAAATATTTACTCATCAATAATAGTCAACTAAAAGCAAAAGTGCATCCCATAGGAGTCAGAGAATAAAACCGGCAACACCCGTAAAATACATCGATCAGCAAGACTCTGAATACTCACTAAAGGCAGCCACCGCCAGGGCCAGTGTGACGATAATGGAGAACCAGGAGACCCACAATGCCTTCTTTCTGTAGTTCTGGGCTTCATGAGGTTTTAGCCGAGTGCTGCTTTCTAGTAAGCCTGACAAATACAAGGAGAAAAGGAAGTTAGGCATTTCCTTATTAAGAAACCCACAACTAGAGCTATATGTTCTTATCCAAGGATTATAAACCAGCAGCCTGAGGGCCAAGATGGGGGGGGGGTGTTAATTGAAATATAATTGATTTATAATATTGTGCTAGTTTCAGTGTGCAGCAAAGTGATTCAGTTATCCAAGAGGTGTTTTAGGAGAGTGGCATGGAAATCAAGCTTTGGGGCATCTCTTGAAAGATCACTGGCTCAAGCGTTCCCACAGGGAAATACCAGCTGTCTTCTTTATAAAGGAGTCTGCCAGCCCACCAACCTCTGACCTGAGGCCGAACGACCCCAGCCATGCCCCTGCCCCTGTATTAACTCCCTTGGCTCACTGACTCAAGCAGGTGCAGCTCCTTCTAACGAAGCCTTTCATTAAGGAAACAGCATGAATAGCCCACATCTGGTTGGGCTTTTGGGCTCCTCAACTGCAGCACCAATTTGCATTAATCCACCATCCTGGCCCTGTACTGGGGGACCAGGTTTTGCCCACAGCAATGAGTCATGGAATACAAATACCTTCGTGGCTCCCCTCATCAATTAACAGGACCATTTCTCTTTAACCACAACCAACAACCACCTGACCTAAATTACACGCCAAGTTTTCTTCTCTCCTCTTTCTGCTCTATAGCATCTATTCCTTTGTATCAAGCTTATGTCAAAAAATTCTCAGACTATTAAGTGGGGTAAACCTGCTAAAACTAGGGGTCACTTCCCAGGCGTGCCACATACAATAAAGGTTTGGTTTCATCTCCTCTGCTTTTGACACTGAGTCCTCAACAACAGAAATTCAGGATGCCTCTAAGACAATGCCCAAGTTTCAACAGCCTTGAGTCAAAGAATAAAACATCAGTATGATCTTGTTGGACATTTTTTCTTCTCCTTTGAAAAGAGATCATATACGGCATCTCTTAGTTGTATGGAGAACCAAATTCTCAGCCCAGCATCCCACTGGTGGTTCAGATGGTAAAGAATCTCCCTGCAATATGGGAGGCCTGGGCTCTATAAATCCTTGGGTTGGTAAGATCTCCTGGAGGAGGGCATGGCAACCCACTCCAGTATTCTTGCCTGGAGAATCCCCATGGACAGAGGAGCCTGGCGGGCTACACTCCGTGGGGTCGCAAAGAGTCGGACACAACTGAGTGACTAAGCACACATTCCACATAAACAGGACACTGTCTCTAGCCAAACAACCCGTTATATAATTTGTAGAGGTGGAACAGCCTTATCACAACTGCTCCAAATGATGAAGAAACTGGTAGTCAGGGTTTAAGCACCCATGTGTAAAATACTACACAGCATGCAACAAATCACACTTACACATTGTGTAAAAAGGCATCTTCCCACTAGACTGACTGGGTACGACATTAAACACTGGGTTACTGAAAACTGCATCATGTTCGAAATATAACAAGGACCCTGTCAAAGTTTCCCAGTCCCATTAACTACTCAGACCACAAGTCCTGAGCAACGGGGAAAAGTCATGAAGCCTGCTTAGTGAGTCCAGTGTACAGCCAGATTTTTTAGTCATTCAAAGCTGCAGACACATTTACAACCAAAAGGGAGATGAATTTGCAAAAAGTAGGTATAAACTCCATCACCTCACTGCAAAAATCTCACCAAACCTTCCTTTAAAAAATGCACTTGGACAGAAAAAAGAAAAACCACCTCTCATCACATTATGCCCTGGGTACAAATGATTTCAAACTGTCCCTTGGTCTACTTCTTTTTGTCCCTTTGTCTATTTCCCTAGCTGCTAAAAATACCCATTTTAATTTTCAACTGCAATCACCCTTGATTCCAGTTTAAGCTACAACCGAAAATATTATGCAGGTCCCACTGACTCCCTATAATTTATTTCTCTTTTCCCAAATGACACAGAAATCTTTCTTTCATCCTGGCCAATTGATTTTCAAGAGAAGTGAAGCTGTAACATTTAAGTACTGACTCAAGTAAGTAGTTCATTTGCTGGGTACTTTGACAGCAACAATCTCAAGAGGTTATCCACTGGGGGTGAAAAAACAAGGGTCCTTCTAGAAGATTTAATTTTCTAAGAGAAACAACCATGATCTGGGTTTCTGATTCCAACACATGACATTTATTTTTTCCTTCCAAAGCCAGCTGTTTCCAACAATGTGACTGGAGCTGACTGCACGGCCAATCAACACACCTCACCCCTGAGGGGGCCAGCACTCCCCTTGGAGGAGTGTGGGCTGCCAGCTCACCTGGGCTGCACTGTCCTGCTAGGGTGGTGCAGAATTGCACCTGGTCAGCAGGATTCATAGTTCTTCCCCAGATCTGATCCTGTATGTGCTTCCCCATGAGATGTTTCAAACTTTAAACACTGGAGAAATGTAATGGAGACTGTCCAAGGGAGAAACTTTCCCATTCCTATTCAACCTTCACTTGCTTCCTACTAGTTTTCCTTCCTAAAAAGAGAGCTAAAACCTAGAATGGATAACTCTCCACTCCTCAAAGTGAAGTGGGATATAATGATCTATGAAGACCCAGCTTATAAATGAATTGTCTGCACACAGGTTCCTCTACCTCCCCCCTCCAACCTGTGTTAGCTGCATGCAGCGTTAGCTGCACTGTGTTAGTGCAAGCCAGAGATGTGATGAGAATTTCTAAAATTTTCAGGAAGCTGTGTTTCAAAGGTAGAAGAAAGGTAGCGCAGCCTACAGAAGCCAAGGCAGGTCTCACATATGCACACAAGACTGGTTCCTAGAAGAGGCCTTTAGTTGGCCTCCACATTCAAATTGTTAATCTCACTCAAATTTCACCTATTTGTAATTTGGACCCTGGTATAAGGTAAGCATAAGTAAGCTTAAGGGTTGTATTAATGAAGGACTGATACTAGGGTTGGGGAGATGCAAATATACACAGGGAGGTTGACGCCATCAGTCATTTCCATGCTAGTATGAATTAGTTCCCATTGCTTTCTCCTAAGAACTGGTCATGCTTGGATTCTCAGAAAGAAGGGGAATATTCGATAGATAGGAAGGCAGTAGAAAATGCTGAAGCAGGTAACACTCTTAGGGCCCTAAGCCTTGGGGCAGAATGATGGGAAACACTTGTGGGGAGAAGAGTGGCACTGAAAGGGAGGGTGTGGAAATGCCTAAGACAAACTTGGCCTATGTTTTGTTTGTTTTAGTCAGTCTTGGACCACAAAGCTCTTGCTCCCTGAACTACAAGACTCAACCAAATGGCACTGCAGTTACTGACAATATGAGCTAGCTAGGTTTCTGGGAACCAGCCCACATCACTTCTATGGGGGAAGGAAAAAAAACCTTTAAAGTTCCCAAACACTAGATTTTTATAAGCCAGCCTTTGATCAAAGTTAGATTGAGACTGTTAACAGGGTCCTGACAGCTCAGAAGGAACTTATGGCAAAAGAGAAGGCCAAATATGGGTACAGAACCAGGTGTCCGCCCTCCCACACACCCAGAGGTAGGTATTTAGGTTTAGAAGACAAGCAAGCCAGGCATGAGGTAGAGATACATAGCAGGCAGCTGCTGAGGCCTCGTCCTCCCCAAGGCCTCTCACTATTAGGAAAAATGTAGCAGTAGTAACAATCGAACCATTCCCAAGGGATACAAAAAAATCGATATTGAAAAGATGCAGCCCCATAAGAAAAAATAACACAAACACAAAATATTTTAAGAAACCTCCCTAGATAAGCTTCTGATTTATTTAATAGAAATGACTCATTCAGCATTAACTCTTGGCTGCCAGGAACAGGTCAAACAGAAGAATGTCACACTGACTTTCAGCTTTCAAGGCCACACCGAGCCGGGTTCTTTGGGGGACAGGACTCATCTTAACAGACTGGCAGTGTGTGACATGCAGCGCTTTTACACAGTGACAGTTTATGAACAGTGAATGCTTTCATGCAATAACATAATGGAAAATGAAATTCAGTTGACCAGTGAAAAATAACCTTAAGAATGAATTCAGAAGGGCTTTTTATGCTTGAGCCCGAGCTACAAAATGACACTAAATATTAACTCGCCCTAGCACGTTTTTCCCCTCCTATCCTTTTGTGAGATAGGGAGAAATAGGCCAGCTTGATACAGACGACCTGCAATGCTACAAAAATAAGCCCATCCCAGAGTTCGGTCTTTCTTCAATACAAAGATTTTAAATCCTACAACATCAGTTGCAGAGAGAAAGGTAATTAACACGATCTACAATAAAAATGATAGGTTTTGTTGGGTGCTTGTGATGTCACCCATCATCAGCTCGAAAATGATAATCGAGTTAGGTGAGAATAGGAGGAGAAACTGCAACATAGGTGCGGAACTCGTTGCAACCGGAGTGGCTCCAGTTCTCGCCCGAGCATCCCTGCCGATTCTCTGGGAATTGCCGTTTCCTTGTCATTCTGGTTTTCACATGCTACAGTTTAAAATTTCTCAGAGGAACGAGATCGTGCCTCCGAACTCTAAACCGGAATAAAAATGTACAGGAGATACCAAGAATATACAGAAACCTGCTAAGACTGAAATATACAAATCCGCCACAGCCAACAAAATAAGGCTTCCAAGAACAGGGGGTGGAGGTGGCGACGAGCCGCTCCCCCCGGAACGGCCGGCTGTCAGAATCCAGTTTCGGCCACTAACCGGTTTTAGCAGAGCCATTGAGTCTTTTTGAGGGGGCCGATTTGGATTCGATTCTGCAAGAAACAAAAAAGGTACAGACGTGGCCAAGAAGCGGGCTGAAAGGAAACTAGGGAGGGAAAAAAAGAGAGATGTAGGAGGAGGAGATAGACATAGGAATGAATAGGGCAGTCTCTCGCGTTTTATGTGGGCAATTCAAAGGGGTAACCGGCTATCTGTCGGAGGGTCGGGCTTGGCCTCCTGGGATAGGGACGTTTGCCAGCGTCCAGGGATTTTGAAGAGGCTGGGATGCGCGCTCCGAGAACCGCCAGGTTCCAGCGGCATCCATCCAGGATTGGTGGTCCAAATCCAAGTGTCCCAGTCCTCTGTACCATCGGCAGACAGCGGGGCAGCGACCCACGATAAACTGGGTCCCTAGTAAATGAGGGTCGGAGGTCACCCGACTCCCCTTCGCCGGGGCAGTCGCCCCTCGAAGCTGAATCCGCAGAGGGAAGTTCTCCCTGATTAACCCACGGAGCCGAACCGGGCTTGGGAAGGAGCATGCTCCGAGCTCAGGACCCTCCCAACTGAGCGCGACCCGCAGTCAACCGGGAGCGCTCGGCTCGGAAAGCAGATGGGGGGGAAAAAATCACACACACACGCCTCCAGCAAACTTTTCCAGTGGGCGCTGGAGGAGCCAAGGCTGGCCGAGAGGAGGGTGAGGGCCCCGGCGGGGTCTCCCAGGAGGCAGTCGGGTTCTCGGGTTCCGGCGGAGGCGCCGCGACTCGGGCGGTGCCGGCCGCGGAAGGTGGGGCTGCCGCCCTCAGCTCTCCACGCTTTCTCGGGAAGTCGGAGCTCCGCGCCCCAGCGCGCT
>NW_011494902.1:3420289-3443294 GCF_000754665.1 Bison bison bison
GGAGGGAGGGATCCGGCCAGGCCTGAAGCCTGGAGGCTCGGGGTGTGGGCTGGACTACTGGGAAAGCCAGGACCGGCAGAAACCCGAGCAGGGCCTGCTGAGGGTGTGATGGGAGACCCGCCCCACTCGTGCCGCGGGATGGTGACCAGAGGAGATCGCCTCGGACCCGCTTCCTTTACTGTCCGAGAAGGCTGCGCCCGCGCTTGGTTAGGAAAGCGGTCAGCGCCCTAATGTGGCACCCTTCTCCTCTGGAGCTGCACGGGCTTCACAGACTATGCAGGATCTCCTGCCTGGGCTGCCATCCTCATCGCCCATCTCGGGAGAACGAGGTTCACCTGCCTCCACCCCCACCGATGTTGGGTCTTCTTCTAAGAGCGTCGATTACCCTCCAGCACCAACTTAAAGAGACCGGGTATCTTAGGACCACAGGGCGTTCTATAGAAGTTTGGACCCTAACCGCGCCCCTCCCCCCCCACTACTACCATTGAAACTGCCCTTGGACCATGTATCCAGCCAGTCCGCCACCAGCTATTTCCTCTCTGAGTAGCCAAGTCTTGCTGATACTTTAGGCTTCAGATCGAAGCCTCCCTCCTACTGGAAGTCCTCCGCTGGCTTCCTTGGCGCTTCCTCCCTTCTCTGACCGCGCGGAGCTCGACCCTGGCGCGCGGTCCGGCTCGTCTCCGCAGCGAACCAACGAGGTGGGTGCACCCTGGAACCCACGCCCTGTGGTGTAACCCGGAGAGGTGCCAAGGGGGACCGGCCATTTATCAGATTCGGCTTGAATATAATATCCGTATCCAGATTCACAAAGCTAGATTTCCTCTTCCTAAGTATATCATTCTTAAGATTTAATGAGTCTTCTAAAATGCCAATTCCTCATTTAAAGCCTGCCTACTGTGGGGGAGGGCACCGTTTTTTGAAGAGTAACCAGTTTCTCGCTTTGCCTGCGATGGAAATCCGAGTGGGATTAAAATACCTTTGTCGTGCAGTGGAAATATCACTAGCACTGGGAAGAGGGTCTCATTTTGTTGCTGCTGTTGGGTTTGATTGAGAATATCTGAGTTGACCTTGGCCAATTTACTTTACCTTTTTTAAGCAATAACTACAAACTTTAAGAGGTGGACAAGGGCATTTCAAAGGCCCCTTCTTGCTAGGAAAGGAGGAAAAGGAGGAGGGGGAAGAAAAACGCTATGATTATTTGAGCACACACAAAAAATAAATAAATTTTACTCACTGGTCTTGCTTCTGTCTTCTGAGGGGCTTCCCTGATGGCTCAGTTGGTAAAGAATCTGCCCGCAATGCGGGAGACCTGGGTTTGATCCCTGGGTTGGGAAGATCCCCTGGAGAAGGGAAAGGCTACCCACTCCAGTATTCCGGCCCAGAGAATTCCGAGGACTAAAAAGTCGGCAAGACTGAGCGACTTCCAATTTGGGGCTTCCCTGATAGTTCAGTTGGTAAATAATCTGCCTGTAATGCAGGAGACCCAGGTTCGATTCTTGGCTGGGAAGATCCGCTTGCGAAAGGAAACGCTACCCACTCCAGTGTTCTTGCCTGGAGAATCCCAGGGACGGGGGAGCCTGGTGGGCTGCCGTCTATGGGGTCACACAGAGTCGGACACGACTGAAGTGACTTAGCATAGCATAGCATATTCCATGGGGTCGCAAAGAGTCGGATAGACTGAGTGACTTTCACTTTCACTCTGAGGTAGACAGCCTTCAGGTATTTGCAGACAACTCTTACTTCCTCCCACCCAGACTTTTCTCCAGGTTTTCCCATTTAATTCCTGTCAATAGCTCGCAAACATTAGAATCACCTGGGGAGTTTACCAACAAAAATACTTTACTGCAGGAAATTCTAATACCATAGGTGAAAACGTGGCTATTTTTTAAAACTCCTTCCCCATTTTTAACTCATCTGGAGAAGTTTTTTCTTTTTTCAATTTATTTAAACGCTGACTCCTTGTTATTTGAGATTCTGATTCAGTAGATCTGGGATCTGGCTGAGAATCTTTATTTGAATAACACAAATTCTGCTGTAGACGGCTTGCTCTACGACCACCTTTGAGAGTCTCACTAACTGCCCTCCACAATCTTGGCTAACCTGGCCCCTGCTCACTCATCATCTCTCTACCCCCTCCATCCTCTCCCTCCTTCCCTCTGTCACAAACACACCCAAGATCTGTGTTCTCTCAAGGGATAAAGTATCCTTGTTCTTTCCTCTGGTCCCTCAGATGGTTCTCTAACTGTAATGTGCAGTTGAACACCCGAGATTCTTGTTAAAATGCAGATTCTAAATCTGTCTGGGGTACAGGCTAAGATTTCTCACAAGCCCCCAGACACTGCTGAAGCTGCTGGTCTGAAGACCACACTCTCAAAGCAAGGATCCAGGAGTTATTTATTATTCATGGAATAAATATATTTCCTTCAAGTTGCAGCTGCCCTGGCTCAATAAGCCATTCTTGTCTCCTCCAGAAAGATTTCTCTGACTCCAGCTCTCCCCGGGCTCTCCTTTTTGCGGACAGTAAGTGTTTAATAACTCACTGCTGATGGAAGCAGGGGATGTGGTGCATGCCTGATTCCTATCTTCATTCACCCACATCTACCTGGGGGAACAATCTCTGCTGACTGACTGGGAGATAATATTAGCTTACATCCTGGAGCATGTACTGTGTGCCAGGCACCTCACTAAGTGTTTTACCTGAATTGTTTCCATCCCTTAACTACTACTCTCCTCATTTTACAAAGGAAAAAATCAAGGCAAATCTCCTGTTTAAATAAACTATACTCCCATAAAAGTTAATTCAAAAAAAAAAGATGGCAAGTCTCCTGTTAAACTTTAGCACTACAGCCCACAACAGTACCGCCCCCTAGGGGTATTTTGGAAATTTACAGATGCTTTAATTGGGTCTAACAACAAGGGGCAGAGGGAAGTGGCATTTAAGTGGAGGGTGGAGGAGGTTGCGGAAAGTCCTGCCAGGCCAGGATTTTGCAGCGCAGTGATTGTGTCCTGCATGGGCTTCATATGTCAGATTGGACATTTGGGGCAGTTAAAATATGCTTCTATTACTTTAGAACTTCAACTCTGTTTTCCATATAAACAAAATATTTTTGCACCACTTGAATACACAGTGCATTTTCTGTAAATGCAACTACTGTATAAATCTAGGGAAGACTACTTTGTTCACTGTTTTGAAAAATCAGGACAATGACACCAGTCCCACTCATGGCTTGTGAGTCAACAATCAATACATCAGCACCTGTCAAATGTGTAACTGTCACAGGCCCAGTAATTCCAAATGTGTATCTAGATATTTTTATTTAGCTCTAACCTCAAAATGTCAAAAATAAAGAAAACGTGTTAATAATATACCAGAGTCTTGTCTTACTGCTCTTAAACTTAAATTGGTATAAATACCTAACTACAGAGTTTTGTGAAGAGAATGCACTGGCCATAGCAAACACCCTCTTCCAACAGCACAAGAGACAGCTCTACACATGAACATCACCAGATGGTCAATACAGAAATCAGATTGATTATATTCTTTGCAGCCAAAGATGGAGAAGCTCTATATGGTCAGCAAAAACAAGACCAGGACCAGACTGTGGCTCAGATCATGAACTCTTTATTGCCAAATTCAGACTTAAATTGAAGAAAGTAGGGAAAACCACTAGACCATTCAGGAGTGACCTAAATCAAATCCCTTACGATTATACAGTGGAAGTGAAAAATAGATTCAAAGGATTAGTTCTGATAGAGTGCCTGAAGAACTTTGGATTGAGGTTCGTGACATTGTATAGGAGGCAGCGATCAAAACCATCCCCAAGAAAAACAAATGCAAAAAGGCAAAATTGTTGTCTGAACAGGCCTTATAAATAGCTGAGAAAAGAAGAGAAGTGAAAGGCATTAGGAGAAAAGGAAAGATATACCCATCTGAATGCAGAGTTCCAAATAGCAAGGAGAGATAAGAAAGCCTTCCTCAGTGATCAATGCAAAGAAATAAAGGAAAATATTAGAATGGGAAAGACTAGAGATCTCTTCAAGAAAACTAGAGATACCAAGGGAATATTTTATGCAAAGATGGGCACAATGAAGAACAGAAATGGTATGAACCTAACAGAAGCAGAAGATATTAAAAAGAGGTGGCAAGAATACACAGAAGAACTATACAAAAAAGATCTTCATGACCCAGATAACCATGATGGTGTGATCACTCACCTAGAGCCAGACACCTTGGAGTGCAAAGTCAAGTGGGCCTTAGGAAGCATTACTATGAACAAAGCTAATGGAGGTGATGAAATTTCAGCTGAGCTATTTCAAATCCTAAAAGATGATGCTGTGAAAGTGCTGCACTCAATACGCCAGCCAATTTGGAAAACTCAGCAGTGGCCACAGGACTGGAAGGGCAATGCCAAAGAATGTTCTGCACAACTGCACTCATTTTATATGCTAGCAAAGTAATGCTCAAAATTCTCCAAGCCAGGCTTCAACAGTACGTGAACTGTGAACTTCAGATGTTCAAGCTGGTTTTCGAAAAGGCAGAGGAACCAGAGATCAAATTGCCAACATCCATTGGAACATAGAAAAAGCAAGAGAATTCCAGAAAAACAGCTATTTTTGCTTCATTGACTAAAGCCTTTGACTATGTGGATCACAACAAACTGTAGAAAATTCTTAAAGAGATGGGAATACCAGACCACCTTACCGGCCTCCTGAGAAATCTATATGCAGGTCAAGAAGCAACTAGACATGGAACAACAAACTGGTTCCAAATTGGGAAAGGAGTACATCAGGGCTGTATACTTTTGAAGGAGGAAAGGAACAGGCTGAGCTGACACCATCTTGAAAAAGAAGGAAACTCCATCCTACATTCCCAGTGAACTTTGGACTATGTGCCCGGTAGCAATGGAGATCACATACCTATGGCTGAACAGGCCTCCTGGACTGACAGACACCAGATTCCATACTAAGATTTCCCTTCACCGTAAAGAATGTAATAATCCCCTAGGTAGTCAGTCACCTTTGTAATCTTTATGGCACCCACTGATGTAGGTTACAATGTATAACCAGCTGACCCTTCTGATTATGAATCATGTCTACAACCTGATTGTATTCCCCTTTAACATTTTCCAGTCTAGGTTTAAGGAATTTGGGGATGTGGACTTGAGCACATACACCTAAGATATATAAGGTTTTCATAAAAGTATTTTGGGGTCCCTGGCTAAAGAAGAAACTCTGCCTCGGACCCACCAGCGTAATAAACTGCCCTCCACTACCCACGCTGTCCTGAGTGAGTCTGTTTCCCACAGAGTTTGGCTATAATACTGTCACCCTGCTTATTTAACTTAAATGAAGAGTACATCATGCGAAATGTCGGGCTAGATGAAGCATAAGCCAGAATCAAGATTGCCAGGAGAAATATCAATAACCTCAGATATGCAGATGACACCACCCTTATGGCAGAAAGCAAAGAGGAACTAAAGAGCCTCTTGATGAAGGCGAGAAAAGAGAGTGAAAAAGCTGACTTAAAACTCAACATTCAGAAAACTAAGATCATGGCAACCAGTCCCATAGTTTCATGACAAACAGATGAGGAAACAATGGAAACAGTGACAGACTTTATTTTCTTGGGTTCCAAAATCACTGCAGATGGCGACTGCATCCATGAAATTAAAAGACCCTTGCTCCTTGGAAGAAAAGCTGTGACAAACGTAGACAGTATATTAAAAAGCAGAGACATAACTTTGCCAACAAAGGTCTGTCTAGTCAAAGCTATGGTTTTTCTGGAAGTTATGTATGGATGTGAGAGTTGGACCATAAAGAAGGCTGAATGCCAAAGAACTGATGCCTTTGCACTGTGGTGCTGGAGAAGACAAGACTCTTTTTTTTTTTTTGGAGAAGACTCTTGAGAGTCCCTTGGACTGCAAGGAGATCCAACCAATCCATCCTAAAGGAAATCAGTCCTGGGTGTTCATTGGAAGGACTGATGTTGAAGCTGAAACTCCAATATTTTGGCCACCTGATGTGAAGAGCTGACTCATTTGAAAAGCCCCTGATGTTTGGAAAGATTGAAGGTAGGAGGAGAAGGGGACGACAGAGGATGAGATGGTTAGATGGCATTACCGACTCAATGGACATAAGTTTGGGTGGACTCCGGTAGTTGGTGATGGACAGGGAGGCCTGGCGCGCTTCGGTTCATGGGGTCGCAAAGAGTCAGACACGACTGAGTGACTGAACTGAACTGAACTGTTGTAAAAGGGAAGGCTTAACTGTCACAACCAAGAGGAACCTAAGGAGACATGACAATTAAGTGTATTATTTCCTAGATGGGATCCTGGGACAGAAAAAGAATATTAGGTTAAATTTTAAAACATCTGAACAACTGGGGCCTTAGTTAATAATAATGTATCAATTTGTTGTTGTTCAGTCACTAAGTTGTGTCCAATTATTTGTGACCCTATGGACTGTAGCATGCTAGCCTCCTCTGTCCTCCACTATCTCCTGGAGTCTGCTCAAATTCACATCCAAATGTATCAGTTATACTTCACCAATTAAAGCAATGTACCATGCTAACATAAGACATCAATAATAGGGGAAACAGAGTGCTGAGTTTATGGCAACTTTCTATACTACCTTCTCATTTTTCCTGCAATCTATCAAGAAAAAAATCTATCCTAACAAGTAAAGTCTACTTTAAAAAAAATAAAATAAAATTAAGTGGGGAGAGATGAGAAGGCTTGAGTCTGAGAGGTAGACATCCTAACCTTAAATTTTGCCCATTGCCGAAGAGAAACCATGGAAAGACAAAGTACATGAGGTACTTTAATAATACTTTAAAGTTTCTTGGAAATTTTAATATGGTCATCAGGAGTACAATGTTCATGAATAATGGTGAGAAAGGATTTTGTTGTTCGACTCTTTGCAACACCATGGACTGCAGCATGCAGGCTTCCCTGTCCTTCATTGTGTCCCATAGTTTGCTCAAACTCATGTCCATGGAGTTAGTGATGCCATCCAACCAACTCATCCTCTGTAGTCCCCTTCTCCTCCTGCCTTCAATCTTTCCCAGCATCAGGGTCTTTTCCAATGAATCAGTTTTTCACATCAGGTGGCCAAAATATTGGAGCTTCAGTTTCAGCATCAGTCCTTCCAATGAATATTCAGGACTCATTTCCTGTAGGATCGACTGGTTTGATCTCCTTGCAGCCCAAGGGATTCTCAATAGTCTTCTCCAACACCGCATTTTGAAAGCATCAATTCTTTGGTACTCAGCCAAGAATTAAACTAATAGTCACAATTTTAATCCAGTTCCACTAGCTTTTCCTGGGACTTGTTAGTATATTTAAGGATTTTGGAAATTTTGTGAATTTTGTGAAATCTCAAATTCTTAAAACAGGGCTTCCACCAGGACACTCTGGAAAGTTACATTTGGGTAAAAGCACATGAACATGTAACCTGACTACTGAAATATACAGATTGAGTGGTATCTTTTTTTGCTATTTATTCCCTTTTACATGTTCAATACAGGCATGCCTCATTTGGGGGCTTTTCTGGTGGCTCAGATGGTAAAGAATCTGCTTGCAATGCAGGAGACCTGGGTTTGATCCCTGGGTCAGGAAGATCTCCTGGAGAAGAGAAGCAACCCACTCCAGTATTCTTGCCTGGAGAATTCTACAGACAGAGGAACCTGGCAGGCTATACTCCACGGGATTGAAAAGAGTCTGACATAGCTGAGTGACTTTCACATCACATGCCTCATTTTATTGTAGATAGCATTTTTTAAAAACTGAAGGTTTGTGGCAACCCTGCATTTACCAAGTCTGCGTGTATGTGCATGCTAAGTCACTTCAGTGTTCGACTCTTCAAAGCTATGGACCGTAGCCAGCCAGGCTCCTCTGTCCATGGGATTCTCCAGGCAAGAATACTGGAGTGGGATGCCATGCCCTCCTCCAGGGGATCTTCCCGACACAGGGATCAAACCCATGTCTCTTCTGTCTCCTGCATTGGCAGGCAGGCTCTTTACCACTAGCACCACCTGGGAAGCCCATTCACCAAGTCTACTGACATCATTTTTCAAAAGCATTTGCTCATTTGTGTTTCACATTTTTCTAATTCTCAAGATATTTCAAACTTTAAAAATTATTATTAGGTTTGTTATGATCTGTGATCAGTAATATTTGATGCTACCATTGTAATTGTTTTGAGTGAGTGAAGTCGCTCAGTCATGTCTGACTCTTTGCAACCCCATGGACTGTAGCCTGCCAGGCTCCTCCATCCATGGGATTTTCCAGGCAAGAGTAATGCAGTGGGTTGCCATTTCCTTCTCCATGGGATCTTCCCAACCCAGGGATCAAACCCTGGTCTCCCGCACTGCAGGCAGTCTCTTTACCATCTGGGTCTCCACAAACCAAGCCCACATAAGATGGTGACCTTACTTGATAAATGTGGTGTGTGTTCTGACTGCTCTGTCACCAGCTATCAGGCCAATTAATAACCCTACACTGGCATCTAAGTGTTCAAATAAAAGAAGATTCACACCTCTCTCACTGTAGGTCAAAGACTAGCAATGAGTAAGCTTGTGAGGAAAGCATTACAAAAGCTGAGATAAGCCAAAAAGCTAGACCTCTCGCCCTAAACAGTTAGCCTTCTTGCAAATACAAAGGAAAAGTTCTTGAAGGAACTAAGTGTTACTCCAGGGAACACGTGAATGGTTAGAAAGCAAAACATCCTTACTGCTGATATGAAAAAACCTTTGGTGGTCTGGATAGAGAATCAGACCAAACACAATATTCCCTTAAGCCAAAGCCCCCTCAGAACAAAGCCCTAATTCTCTTCAATGTAATGAAGGTTAAGAGAGGTAAGGAAGGTCATAAGAAAAGTTTGAAGCCAGATCCCTAATCCTAGGTATTTACGCAAGAAAGAGAAGGACAAGAAGCCCAAAAAAACAAAGCAGGCAATAAGAGCCTCAGCTGCAGTTACCTCTGGTACAGCCACTTGCTAAGCTCATGACTTCTAAGGATATGGCAGGAAAGAGTCCACATAGCCCTCACTACCCTGTAAAGCAGGTATTAACAGTATTTCCATCTTAGGATAAGGTTAAGTACCATTGCTAATGAACCCAGGAGTGGAGCTCCCTGAGCCCTGCTCTTAACCAATACACTGTTTGGCTGCTATTGTTGTTGTTGCTGATTTGTGTCCAACTCTGCAACCCCATGGACTATAACCCACTAGGCTTCTCTGACCATGGAATTTTCCAGGCAAGAATACTGGAGCAAGTTGCCATTTCCCTCCCCAGGGGATCTTCCTGACCCAGGGATCAAACCCACATCTCCTGCATTGGCAGGCAAAATTTTTTTTTCCACTGAGTCACAAGGGAAGCCTGCTTTTAAGGGACTTAAAAGAATGGTCTAGTCCTGCATCCCTACCTTTGACATCTGCTCTTAAGCAATGCATCTTGACTCTACCTGCATGTTATAATCTTCAGGGCTAGAGTGACTGACTTGCCCTCATTTGCTAAGGATATTTCTGGTCTTAACAACAACAACAACAACAAACAGTTCTAGGGAAAATGGGACAGTTAGGATATACTTTAGAATCCTAAGGTCCAAATCAACTCCCTGATCAACTGGAACAGAACCACTAAGGGTGGGACCTAGGCATGAGTGTTTTTGGAAGACTCCCAGGTTATTCCAACGTGTAGCCAAGTTGCAAAAGCACTTCTCCAGGAAAGTGCTTCTTAACTTGGAATGCGCCCAAGAACCACCTGGTGATCTTGGTAAGTTGCAGATTTCCATTCAATAGGCCTGGTGTGGGCCCCGTTTTCTGCATTTCTAACTAACTCTTGCTGCTGCTGCTAAGTCACTTCAGTCGTGTCCGACTCTGTGTGACCCCAGAGACGGCAGCCCACCAGGCTCCCCCATCCCTGGGATTCTCCAAGCAAGAACACTGGAGTGGCTTGCCATTTCCTTCTCCAATGCATGAAAGTGAAAGGAAAGTGAAGTCGTTCAGTCGTGTCCGACTGTTAGTGACCCCATGGACTGCAGCCTACCAACTCCTAGTTGATGCCAATACTGGCATATGACCCACCCTCTGAATAGAAAGGATCAAGGGTCTGGAATGCATGAGCAGAAGGTTTGATTTCTACTTCAAAAGACTCACAATATAGTCAGGAAGGGGGACATATGGGGAAAAAACTGACAAAAGGTAAAAAATCAAATCAACAAAACATGAGTAACTAGTAATACAGTACAGTGAGGGAGCAGGACCTAGGGCATTACCCTCTGGGATTCATCAATGCTCAACACACACACAGTGGTCATTCAACACAGAGAAAATGGCAATCTGGACAAGTTTCAGGAGGATGAATACTAACAGTGATACGCAGAGGGGCATCCCAGGAAAGGGCTTCCCCAGTAACTCAGCACTCAAGAATCTGCCTGCCATGCAGGAGACGTAGCTTCCATCCCTGGGTTGGGAAGATCCCTTGGAGGAGGGCATGGCTACCAACTCTAGTGCCTAGAGAATCCCATGGACAGAGAAGCCTGGAGGGCTACAGTCCATACAGTTGCAAAAAAGTTGGATACAACTGAAATGGCTTAACACACACACACTGTCTGCTTCCACTATCTCATGCTAATTCCTTTCAGTTCAGTTCAGTCGCTCAGTCATGTCCAACTTTCTTCAACCCCATGGACTGCAGCACACCAGGCTTCCCTGTCCATCACCAACTCCTAGAGCTTGCTCAAACTCAGGTCCATCAAGTCACTGATGCCATCCAACCATCTCATGCTCTATAGTCCCCTTCTCCTCCTGCCTTCAATCTTTCCCAGCATCAGGGTCTTTTCCAATGAGTCAGTTTTTCACATCAGGTGGCCAAAGTATTGGAGCTTCAGTTTCAGCATCAGTCCTTCCAATGAATATTCAGAACTGATTTGTTTTAGGATTGACTGGTTTGATCTCCTTGCAGTCCAAGGGACTCTCAAGAGTCTTCTCCAACACCACAATTCAAAAGCATCAATTCTTCAGTGCTCAGCCTTCTTCATGGTCCAACTCTCACATCCATACATAGCTAATTCCCTAGCCAGGTATTTATACCTTGCCTGTTTGTGGGAATTTTCTGAGGCCTGCCTATGTCACCAGAATATTCAGGGCTTCCCTGGTGGCTCTGACAGTAAAGAATCTGCCTGCAATATGGGAGACCTGGGTTTTATACCTGGGTCTGGAAGATCCCCTGGAGAAGAGAATGGCTACCCACTCCAGTATTCTTGCCTGGAGAATTCCATGGACAGAAAAGCCTGGTGAGCTATAGTCCATGGGGTCGCAAAGAGAGGGACATGACTGAGCAACTAACACTTTCACTTCATTGCAGGAAAGGGCAAATATAGGCATGAAGATTCCGTGATAAAATTAGCTCAAACTTTGTGTAAATGTATACAGACACACAATTCTCTCCGTATAGTGCTTACCTATAGGAGGAAGGGGGTTGGAGTGAGGATAAGGACAGGTCCCGTTGAACAGGCTTCTGGCATGGCTGGGGAAGTTCTAGTTTTTGACCTGGGGAGCACTTGCTTTATAGTAATTTGCTACACCACACTTTTTTTTTATTTGTGTGGTGTGCAGTGTGTGTGTTTTATTTTGCAATCAAAATATTTATAAAAATTCTCTCCAGAATAACCATCTAGATTGTGAGGGTAGGTCTTCCTTGGCAGAAGCAGATTGTACTGTACTGAACCCCATCAGAAGTTGCCAGGGAACACTGAGCAGGATTAATGAGACATCACAGCTCAATGGGCCATCAAAGATAGGGAGGAAAGGGAATTAAAAAGAATGAAGTACAAAGGGGAAAATGGGGTCACATAAACTCAAAAAAAAAGGGAAAAAAAAAACTGTTGCATTTTCTTTTGCTAATGTAAAAATAAAAATTATGGTGTCTCAGTTCAGTTCAGTTTAGTCGCTCAGTCGTGTCTGACTCTTTGTGACCCCATGAATCACAGCACGCCGGGCCTCCTTGTTCATCACCAACTCCCGGAGTTCACTCAAACTCAACGTCCATCGAGTTGGTGATGCCATCCAGGCATCTCATCCTCTGTCATCCCCTTTTCCTCCTGCCCCCAATCCCTCCCAGCATCAGAGTCTTTTCCGATGACTCAACTCTTCGCATGAGTTGGCCAAAGTACTGGAGTTTCAGCTTTAGCTGAAACTGGAATGGTGTCTACTTTCCCCCAATTCTCCTCTCATCTCCCCAGAGCCCTAAGATGCAAGCCCCCAAGTCAATAAAGGTAGGTTGAAGATTCTCAGGTTTTGGAGGGGAAAGATAACATGTTCTGCCTTGGACATGCTGAGTTTGGATAATTACAGCTCCATTCACTGTCAGCTTGAGCCAGCCCCTTAAAAATACCTCCTCTTGACTTCACTCTCCCTCACTCCTTACAAGCAGCAGGTGATTGTTGACTGACCTCTGTGGATTCCACCTTCTTGACATCCATTATATCAGACCTACCTTTTCTATCAGGCTCCTCTTGTTTTATTGCAGGCCCCCACCATCTCTTGCCTGTATCATCGCAGTGGTCTCCCTGCCAACGTGTCTTCCTCTGATCCAACTCCCTCCACCTTCTGTTATACAGCACTTTTTCCAAAAAGTTACTCTGACCATGCTGCTCCTCTGCTACTGTTTATAGAATAAAGGTTTTAAAAATCTGTTCAGTTGGTGGGGAAAGCCCTCTTCATCTGTGTCCTGCTGCCATTCTCTCATGACTCTCCCCATTCCTCTAGTCCCTATCTCTTCAACTAGGCAAAATCTCCTTGGGTTCCCAAACTTGCCTGGATAATTCATTCACACCTCTGTGCTTTTGCTTTTGTGATTCTCTCTTCCTGGAAGAGCTTTCTAGACACTCTCTCAATCCCAGCCAAATACAGGCACACCCAGTTACCTTCTGTTCTTTCTACAGTTCCATTCTCTGCGTGCCTTTCCTAATACACCCACCTGCTAAGGTGTTCTGATCTTTCCTCCTGTTTCTCTCCCACTATTCATACGCTATCCATACTTCTGTTATAGCCTGAATAACACTTTATTTCTCTAATTTTGATTATACACCTACTTCTCTCTGCTTGATGGGAAATTTCTCAAGGCAAGAACACAGTTTTTTCATCCTAGTGTTTTAGGCATTTATCACAATGCATGCAGAGAGTTTTTTTTTTTTAAGTGTTGAAGGAATAAATGAATAAACTCAGCTACTCCCATATCAAGCGCTTATGAAAGCTGCTCAGTCATGTCCAACTCTTTGCAACCCCATAGACTATACAGTCCATGGAATTCTCCAGTCCAGAATATGGAGTGGGTAGCCTTTCCCTTCTCCAGGGGATCTTTCCAACCCAGGGATCGAACCCAGGGATCTGGCATTGCAGGTGGATTCTTTACCAACTAAGCTATCAGGGAAGCCCTATATCAAGCATTAGTTAACTGCTAAAATAGGGGGGAAAAATGTATCATTTGTACCATCCCCTTAAAAGATGGCAGACACCCCCTTGCACCTTGATCTCAATGGCAGACGCTTTTGAATTTACATGGTTTTAAACTTGGCAGACCCTCTTCTGAAAGCCTGCATTGTTTTTATGTAAATCTTTTACTGAAGTTCAACATATTGCTTTGGCCAAGAAGGTCATTCTGGTTTTTCTGTAAAATGTTGTGGGAAAACCTGAACAACCTTTTGGTTCAACCCATTACATGTAGGAGAGTACACAAATCCTAAGGTGAAAGCTCAGTTTTCACAAAGCAAAGTCCCACATGGAGCCAATTCAATAAACAGAATATTATCAGTCCCCTCAAAGCTTCACCACTGTCCACCATCAGCCACATAGTTCATGATTCAGTGGTTAGGACTCTGCCCTGGATGAATCACAAGCTGGAATCAAGATTGCCAAGAAAAATATCAACAACCTCAGATATGCAGATGATACCACTCTATTGCAGAAAGTGAAGAGGAACTAAAAAGCCTCTTGATGAGGGTGAAAGAGGGAAAACTAAGAAAACTAAGATCATGGCATCTGGTCCCATCTCTTCATGGCAAATAGATGGGGAAACAGTGGAAACAATGACAGATTATTTTCTTGCGCTCAAAATCACTGTGGACAGTGACTGCAGCCATTAAATGAAAAGGACACTTGCTCCTTGGAAGAAAAGCTATGACAAACCTGCTGCTAAGTCGCTTCAGTCATGCCCGACTCTGTGCAACCCCATAGACCGCAGCCCACCAGGCTCCCCTGTCCCTGGGATTCTCCAGGCAAGAACACTGGAGTGGGTTGCCATTTTCTTCTCCAATGCATGAAAGGAAACGTCACAAACCTAGACAGTATATTAAAAAGCAGAGATATATCACTTTCCCAACAAAGGTCCATCTAGTCAAAGCTATGGTTTTTCCAGTAGTCATGTATAGATGTGAGAGCTGGGCCATAAAGAAAGCTGAGCATTGAAGAACTAATGCTTTCAAATTGTGCTGGAGAAGAATCTTGAGAGTTCCTTGGACTTCATGGAGATCAAACCAGTCAATCATAAAGGAAATCAGACCTGAATATTCGTTGAAAGGACTGATGCTGAAGCTAAAGCTACAATGCTTTGCAAAGAGCCAGCTCTTTGGAAAAGAACCTGATGCTGGGAAAGACTGAGGGCAAAAGAAGAAGGGAGCAACAGAGGATGAGATGGTTGGATGGCATCACTGACTCAAAGGACATGAGTCTGAGCAAACTCCAGGAGAGAGTGAAGGACAGGGCAGCCTGGCCTGCTGCAGTACATGGGGTTGCAAAGAGTCAGACATAATTTAGAGACTGAACAACAACACAGTTGATTTACAGTGTGTTAGTTTCAGGTGTACAGTGAAGTGATTCAGTTATACATAGAAGCTATGCTTTTTTGTTTATTTGTCTTTGACTGTGTCAAGTGGTATGTGGGATCTTTGTTCCTTGACCAGAGATTGAACCCAAGCCCCCTGCAGTGGAAGTGCAGAGTCTTAACCACTAGAAGGCCAGGGAAGTCCCCATGGCATGTGGATTCTTTTGAGGTTAAAGTAATGGAGACTCTTTGGGGTCAAGAGAAACTTTTATCCTCCCTTAACTACCTAGAAGAATTTGTTTGTTTATTTTTGACTGCACTGTGTGGCTTGTGGGCTCTTAGCTCCCCAGTCAGGGGCTGAAAAGGCATTTGGCAGTGAAAGCACTGAGTCCTAATCACTGGTCAGCCAGGGAATTCCCTAGAAGAATTTAAATTGGAGATCTTTCCCAAAATGAGTATCATCATCTGAGTGACCCACCTGTATGAGAGGGCAAACAGGTAATCACCCACCATCTGCTCCCCTTCTTATCATCCTGTGAATGACACTCCTGTCCTTGGAAGCCCCAGAACCTACCCCATTCCTCAGCTCAGGATGGCCATATCCCTCATTTTACCTTTCTATCTTTGAATCTCCCATGTATTTGGGGTTCCTGGATATGCAAAATTTATTTTTTCTCGTATTAATCTGTCTCACATCCATTTGATTATTAGACCAGCCGAAAGAACCATTGAAGGGTAGAGGAAAATTCTTTCTCCCCAACACTGCCAAAAGGGCCACGTGCTTCTTCAGAGAGGGGAGAAGGGAGGGAAAGGAAAGCAAGACATAGAGAAACTCAACAACCATGGAGTGAACGTCACAGGCTTCATTCTGATCTGATCAAATCTGGCCACATGCTTATTTATGAACACACCACTGAGGCCTGGGGAATGCCAAGTATTGATTGGGTCAATTCCGATTCCTGAATTCAACCTTTGTGGCAGAAAGTATGAAATTGTCCTGGTCGGCTCCATGAATAGGGCCAGTTTCTAGAGGTGGACATGGGGTCCTTTCCATTCAAACTCAAGTCACTATACAGTGGGGCACGCAGCCACGGATGGATGCTAGGGAGGACACCGTGTTACTCACTACAGTGAACATCCTTTGAAAAAAAATCCTTTGAGTCTTTTTTTATTTTTTTGGTCTAAACATACATTCATCTATACATAAATTTATCTAATTTTAAAATAAAATGGGAAAAGAAAAGGAAAAAAATGGGATCACAGTATTCTGTAACACATTATTCTGCAACTTTATATACATATAAAGCTACCTCAGGTTTAAAATTACAGGATATTCTATCATATAGGTAAGCAATAATTTATTTAACCATTTCTTTAATTGGTGAACATTTAAACTGTTTTAAACATTTCTTTTACAAAAATTCTATGTTGACCATTTCATTCTGAACAATATCGTAAACTGAAAATGTAATTTTTAAAAATTTATTTGCTTTTAATTGGAAGATAATTACAATGTTGTATTGGTTTCTTCCATACATCAACATGAATCAGCCATAATTTTTGAAAGCTATTTTTTCAATGATTTTTATAAACACAAGAGGACACAGTGTTCTTTAAAGGTCAGCAGATACATCTCTACCAGTCTCTATCCAAAGAACAATTTCCTTTTCTTTTATCACTTTGTTTAATATAGATACGAGCTATACTGCCTCTGTCAAGGGCATAGTAAATATTTCATTGTTGATTTATATTGAAAGGAAATAAAAGTCAGATGCAGAAACAGAGTTCAGACTGGGAGATGTAAAGCTGTTATTGGACCAAAGAGGAACCTGAAATTGATGAAACTGGAGGATTGAAATGAAGCCCAGGAGTTACCCAGCCATCCCCCTGCCTTCACACCAGAATCTATTCAAACACACCCAGACACTTTGCTAGAAGGTTACCTGGAAGGGATTTTAAGTCTTAATGCAAAACATTTGATACAAATACAAAGAACTTTCCTTCCCATCGCCATCAACCATAAGCACAATGTTTTTGTCCTCTCCTTCCTAATATTTTTCTAGTTTTTTTTTTTTTCAAACCATAACTCTGTCCCTTTTATTCATGACCCTGATGAGTTGACTCAGTCTCTGAATGAGGTCTCCCGGTGATCTGCTCCTTTCTGGCAGAGGCTTTCTGAAGTGTATTCTAAAACCTTCTTGCTATAGCTCAGGCCTGTGTTCTCTCAGCCTGCCTTTGAGAAAAAGGATCTATTTCTGTGCTCTCATTTCTTATGGGTGTCAGAGCCTATCTGTCTTCCTCTCCCTTTCCAGCTCTGAGATGCCTGTTACAGGTTGCCTGTGTTGCTGCAAAATTGATTTGTTAAAGACCTAAGTCCCAGTACTTCAGAATGTGACTGGAGGTGGGGGCCTTTAAAGAGGTAATTAAATTAGGGTGGACCCAAGACACAGGAGACATGAGTTCCATCCCTGGGTCTGGAAGATCCCCTGGAGGAGGAAATGGCTACCCACTGCAGTGTTCTTCCCTGAGAAATCCCATGGACAGAGGAGTCTGGCAAGCTACAATCCAAGGGGTCAGAAAAAGTCAGACATGACTGAGCAACTAAACAGTCATGCATGGACCTGAATTTAATATGACCAGGTACTTACAAGAACAGGAGGTTAGGACACACACACAAACACACACAGAGGGAAGACCATGAAAGATACAGGGAAAAGGCAGTCATCTACAAGCCAAAGAGAAGGGCCTCAGAAGAAACCAACCCCACTGACACTTTGATCTTAGACTTCCAGCCTCTAGTACTGAGAGAAGACAAATGTCTGTTGTTTCAGCCAGCCAGTCTATGGTACTTTGTTACGGCAGCCCTAACTAACAAATACAATGCCCAAGCCCAAGCATGCGATGGAAACTCCTGACTGGACTGGATGGAGCTCCCTTGACCTTCCATCCCTGTCTGGGTGATCCCTGGGTCCCTTCTCCCTTGTGTCCTCTTGGACTTCTGATGGTAGTGCTCCCAGGAGCAGGAAGATCTCTGCTCCTCCCAGGTTCTGTTGGCTACCACCCTTACTATCCCATAGAGTGCTTTTCCAATCTCGGAGCACTAAGAATCACTGTTTTGTAAATGCAGAGTCCCAGATCAGGACTCTGGAGACTCAGATTCACTCTTGAGTGATGGGGCTAGGAGCCTGTACTTCTAATAAATGCTCCCAGGTAATTCTAAGAGACCCCATCAGAGATATTTCCTCTCCCCTATCTCTCTAACCCAGTGGTCTTCCCCCCTTGACTGCCCATTACAGTCACTGGGGGAACTTTAGAAACCTATGGCCAAGCCCACCCAAGATAATCTAAGTTAATTAATTTGGGGTAGAGCCTTGACATAGTGTCTTTTTAAAATTTGTTTAGGTGATTTCTATGCAGTCAAAGGCAGAATGACTGGTCCAGCCCCATGGGCTTTTTCCTAAGGTCTGGCCACTCTCATAGTCACCAGAATTGAGCAAGAGCCTCCTTATGTCTCCCACCCAACTCACTCTCCACAATGCAGTCAGAGAAACAGCTTGAAAACATGAGTTAAGGGAATTCCCTGGTGGTCCAGGAGTTGGGACCTGGAGCTCTCATTGCCAGGGCCCTGGGTTTGATTCTTGGTTGGGGGACTAAACTCCTAACAAGCCACGTGGCTCTACACACACACACACACACCAAAGAAAAGAAAACATGAGTCTAGTCATGTATTCCCCGGTGAAAAGTCCATCAACAGCTCCTCGTTATGTCGGGTTAGTATTTCCTAGCTCCTTAGCCTGACAACCAAAGTGCTCCATGTTCTGACCTCTGAAGGGCCTCTCCCCCTTCAATGCCTAAACTCCAGCCACACTCACATCTTGGGTTCCCCTGAATCACCATGTTCCCTCACCACTCTGCCTTTACCTTTGCTTTCCCACTGCCTGGAATGTGTTTCCATCTGGCTAATGCCATCAGCTCCATGATGATGTGGCCTGGGAAACTTTCTCTAACACCCTCCCCATGGCAAAGCTGGGAGATGAGCCTCCTTTTTGGAAGCCCACCAGTGCCTGCCTCTATCAGAGCATGTATGACACTGTATTGGAATTGCTACTTGTCTGTCTCTTTCACCTGACTGTGAGCATCTTTCCTTTCAACCTCTCTGGGTCTCAACACAGTGTACAGGTACACAGGAGGGCTTGGTGAACATTGTTTGAATAAACAAATGAATGAATGCCTTGCCCTTTCCCAGCTATCCCCAGTGCCCCCTGTCTGCTGTCTCAAACCCATCCACAAACAGGCTTGTCTTCCTCAGTTCTGCTCAAATCTCAGGCTATTTGCCCCAGGGCTCATCCCAGCCCAGCTCTAGAATTGAGAACAGGTAACAGAATCAGAGATACTCTGGGGCAAGAATTTTCCAGTCTTTAATACTCATATGTTGTTGTTGTTGTTGCTTAGTTGCTAAGTCGTGTCCAACTCTTTTTTTGACCCCTGGACTGTCCACAAAAGAATTTCTCAGGGAAGAATACTGGAGTGGGTTGCCATTTCCTTCTCCAAGGGATCTTCCCAACTCACAGATCAAACCCACATCTCCTGCATTGGCAGACGGGTTCTTTACCACTGAGCCACCAGGGAAGCCCCTTAATACTCATGACCACTATACAAAGTCATCATCACATGACTCCATTTTACAGTGGAGGAAACTGAGGCTCAGAGAAGTTGAAAGTGACTTTCCCACAACCACATAGATGGGGAGTAGGGGCTGGGAGCACTTAGCCAGGACTAAAACCACAGAATCTGATCTGGCACCATAAGCGCCCACCCTTCCAGCTGGACCATGTGCACAACCACTGAAAGGAGAGGCAGCTGTGTAGGTGGGAAGGAGAAACAGCTGCCCAAGACTCAGCCTCAGTGGCTCAGCTCCCATGAATGGTCCTTGAGCAGTCCCCCTGTCCCGTAGCCCTCGGTGTTTCTGCCATTGGTCATGGCATACGCAAATGACCTGTCTGTAATTTGGGTCACAGATTACAGACCCAATTTGAGGGTGGTGTGATTGGAGCCACCCTCCATCAAATATATTTAGAATGTGTGATCCATAGCGACAAGGGCTTTTGCCCATTTTGTTTACTGATGTATCCCAAGGGTCTAGGATAGTAGCTGGCATAAGGTAGTTTAATAAAAATATTCCTTTGGGGGCTTCCCTGGTGGTCCAATGGTAAGAATCCACCCTGCAGTGCAGGGGACACAGGTTCCATCCCTGGTCTGGGAAGATTCCACATGCCACAGGGCAGCTAAGCCCATGTGAGGCAACTACTGAGCCCACGTGCCTAGGCCTGTGCTCCACAGCAGGAGAAGTCACCACAGTGAGAAGTCTGCCCGCTGCAATGAAGAGTAGCCCCTGCTCACCGCAACTAGAGAAAGCCGGCACGCAGCCATGAAGACCCAGCACGGCCGACAATAAAAAAAATAACAAATTAAAAATATGTACACGTATATATTCCTTGGTTCAATGAAAGAAAGAGTGAATGAACAACCACCCTATTAAAAGAACTCAATGTAGTTTTTCTCTGAACTGTGCAGGATTTTAGAAGCCAATTCTCCAAGCAACCCATCTATAATGGCTGAAGTATTTGTTCTCTCTCCTTCATGATATATTCTTCCATTTTTCTCAGGAAGAGACTGAAAATTGTAAGTACTGATAGGGTAGAAATCAGAAATTTTCTGATAAAAAGCCCCTTAATAGGTTATAAAAAAAAATTGTCCCGATACCACTTTCATTCCAAAACAGTAATCCCGGCGGCACTACCTCATGGGACCATGAGGCTTTGTAGATGTTTTTAAACTTGAAAATTGACTCTAATTCATCACCCTGAGCTGTTGCTCATCACCTTGACTCTGACTTTCGAGTCCTGGTCCAACCTTGAGCTCTCATCTCGAGATTCCAACACTGTTGAAACAGGCTCAGATTGTTCTATATCCAAACACAGCACATGTAAGAAAGACCTCTTCTATGACTCTTTGATCTAATGGAAATGAAGAGACAAGTGACTGGGTTCTAGTTCACCCTTAGCCAGAGCAGTGTCCTCATACATCTCTAGACCTTGAGTTCTTAATATCTGCAAAAGACATTGGGCTTCCCTGATAGCTCAGTTGATAAAAAAAATCTCCCTGCAATGCAGGAAACTGCAGTTTGATTCCTGGGTCAGAAAGATCCCCTGGAGAAGGGATGGGCTACCCACTCCAGTATTCTTGGGCTTTCCTGGTGGCTCAGACAGTAAAAAAATCTGCCTGCAGTGTGGAAGACCTGGGTTCAATCCCTGGGTTGGGAAGATCCCCTGGAGAAGGGAACAGCTACCCACTCCAGTATTCTGGCCTGAAGAATTCCATGGACAGGGGAGCCTGGCAGGCTACAGTCCATGCGGTCACAAAGAGTCAGACACTACTGAGTGACTTTGACTTCTGTGTAAAAGACATACGTAATTATAGTGCCTAGCCAAAAAGAAAGTCAGACTAATAATTGTGCAAAACTGAGAGAGTTAGATGAGGCCACAGAGGTCATCCAAGTTTGGCTGAGGTTCCATGATACTGATGAGGAATTTTTTTTTTTTTTTTTTGGTTGTACCACATGCCATGTGAGATCTTAGTTCCCCGACCAGGGATCAAACCCAAATCCCCTGCCTCACATGTGAGGCTTCCCTAATGGATCAGTGGTGAAGAATCCACCTGCAATGCAGGAGACACTGGAGATTCAGGCTCAATCCCTGGTCAGGAAGATCCCCTAGAAAGGGGCATGGCAACCCTCTCCAGTATTCTTGCCTGGAGAATCCCATGGACAGGGGAGCCTGGTGGACTAGTCCATAGGGTCACAAAGAGGCGGACACGACTGAACACCAGTACCACCATCCTCACATATGAAAACAGAAGGTTCTGGAGAGATGCTTTTTTCTCCATTCCCACCAAAAAAAAAAAAAAATGCCTCATATACCCATCTGTCCCTGAAGTCTTTTAATGGGAAACTATATTTTTTATTACCCAAATATGTATCTAGCTTCCAAAATGCCCTAAAGAAGAAGATGCAATATGTCATATTCACATGGAGGCATGTGTAAGTGTTAGTAACTCAGCTGTGTCCTACTCTTTGTGACTCCATGGACTGTAGGTCCCTCCGTCCATGGAATTCTCCAGGCAAAAATACTGGAGTGAGTTGCCATCCCTTCCCCAGGGGATCTTCCTGACCCAGGGATCGAACCCAGGTCTCCCACATTGCAGGCAGTTTCTTTACCATCTGAGCCACCAGGAAAACCCACATGAAGGCATAGTTACAGGATATTCGATCCCCTCCTGAGAAGAGACTTTACTGCAGGGAGGGGTGTGGCCACATGAGATGCAGTCAGGTGATGTGGAGGAGGACAAAGAGGGAAGTTGGTATGTACTTCCCTGTGTCCCCCAGGACCAGCCAGACCTGGGGTGGCTCACATCTGCAAGAACTCTAATCAGAACTCCCAACTCCACAGTGAGTAGATTCCTAAACTTTCCCTGGAGGAATAAACATAGTAGCAAAAACCACAATAAGACAGAAAGTCCCATGAAGACACCCTGCCTTGCTGGGGTTCAGCAAAGGCCAAAAATATCCCTGAGATATCCCTTTTAGCAAGCTCCTTTCCCGACTTCAGATCCTTGCCTGCTGGAAAGACCTGGGGGAAGACGGCTCTGCTGGGGGATTTCTGGCTGGATCAGATTCTCTAGACCAGGGGTCCCCAACCTCCGGGATCTAATGCCTGGTGATCTGAGGTGAAGCTGATGTAATAATAATAGAAATAAAGTGCACAATAAATGTAATGCACTTGAATCATCCCAAAACTATTCCCTGCCCCATCTATGAAAAAGCTCTCTTCCATGAAACCAGTTCCTGGTGTCAAAAAAGGTTGAGAACCATTTTACCTAGACATAGTTACATCTTCAGAGCTTCTTTCTAGCTGATCCGCATCCTGCTCATTCATTACCCAGGTGCAAGGGCTGGTAATTCTCTCACTGGAAAAACTGGAAGGTTGGAATAAAAGGAATAGGACCCAGAATCAGGAGAAACTGATTTCTGATGTGCTAATTCTCACCTTCTGATGATGGAGCTGGTGATGTGCCCTTGGGAAATCTAGCCTGTCTCCTGGAATGCTTCCTCCTGCAAGTGACATC
>NW_011494902.1:3443394-3444653 GCF_000754665.1 Bison bison bison
ACATCTAGCTGTGCTCAGTGCAGCTGAGAAGTTTTTCAAGTGCAACAGACAGAAATCGATGACAGGCCTGCCCCGGCTTGTGTAACTGGGAAGGACAGGATGTATCATGCATGACAGATCCAGGACTGCACCATGTTGTCAGGACCACTGCTTTCTCTCCAGCCACCTCTTGGTGCTGCTGCTTCTCCCTGGATGCTGGCTTAGTCTCCTTGACCTCAGAAGGGCTCTTTCCACATAGCAGGGAAGATGACCCCTCACAGAACCCAGGTTCAAACCCTTCCAGCATCTCAGAAGCAGATTTTTCTCTTGGTTTCCACAAAACAGCCCCAATAAGGGTTCTTATTGGATGTTATTGGGGCCAATTAGCCTGGCTTGAGCATGCACTCACTTCTGAACAAGTCTCTGCAGCCCGAAGGAGATGGTGCACTGGGCCAGCCGTGTCATGTGCTCACATGTGGTTGAAATTGGGTTGGGGTGGGGAGGCAAGCTATGTTATCAGTGGGAAGGACAGGAGGAAAATCATCAGTTCAGTTCAGTTCAGTCACTCAGTCATGTCCAACTCTTTGCGACCCCATGAACTGCAGCATGCCAGGCCTCCCTGCTCAAAACCAACTCCCAGAGTCCACCCAAACCCATGTCCATTGAGTCATTGATGCCATCCAACCATCTCATCCTCTGTCGTCCCCTTCTCTTCCTACCCTCAATCTTTCCCAGCATCAGGGTCTTTTCAAATGAGTCAGCTCTTCGTATCAGATGGCCAAAATATTGGAATTTCAGCTTCAACGTCAGTCCCACCATTGAACACTTAGGACTGATCTTCTTTAAGATGGACTGGTTGGATCTCCTTGCAGTCCAAGGGACCTCAAGAGTCTTCTCCAACACCACAGTTCAAAAGCATCAATTCTTTAGTGCTCAGCCTTCCTTATAGTCCAACTCTCACATCCATACATGACCACTGGAAAAACCATAGCCTTGACTAGACGGACCTTTGTTGGCAAAGTAATGTCTCTGCTTTTGAATATGCTGTCTAGGTTGGTCATAATTTTCCTTCCTAGGAGTAAGCATCTTTTAATTTCATGGCTGCAGTCACCATCTGCAGTGATTTTGGAGCCCAGAAAAATAAAGTCAGCCACTGTTTCCACTGTTTCCCCATCTATTTGCCATGAAGTGATGGGACCAGATGCCATGATCTTCGTTTTCTGAACGTTGAGTTTTAAGCCAACTTTTTCACTCTCCTCTTTCAGCTTCATCAAGAGGCT
>NW_011494902.1:3444753-3453866 GCF_000754665.1 Bison bison bison
GAGTTTTAAGCCAACTTTTTCACTCTCCTCTTTCAGCTTCATCAAGAGGCTCTTTAGTTCTTCTTCACTTTCTACCATAAGGGTGGTGTCATCTGCATATCTGAGGTTATTGATATTTCTCCCGGCAATCTTGATTCCAGCTTCTGCTTCTTCCAGCCCAGTGTTTATCATGATGAACTCTGCATATAAGTTAAATAAGCAGGATGACAATATACAGCCTTGACGTACTTGGAACCAGTCTGTTGTTCCATGTCCAGTTCTAACTGTTGCTTCCTGACCTGCATACAGGTTTCTCAAGAGGCAAGTCAGGTGGTGTGGTATGCCCATCTCTTTCAGAATTTTCCACAGTTTATTGTGATCCACTCAGTCAAAGGCTTTGGCATAGTCAATAAAGCAGAAATAGATGTTTTTCTGGAACTCTCTTGCTTTTTCGATGATCCAGTGGATGTCGGCAATTTGATCTCTGGTTCCTCTGCCTTTTCTAAAACCAGCTTGAACATCTGGAAGTTCATAGTTCACATATTGCTGAAGCTTCAGTAAAGCTTTGCTGAAGCCTTGGAGAATTTTAAGCATCACTTTACTAGCGTGCGAGATGAGTGCAATTGTGCGGTAGTTTGAGCATTCTTTGGCATTGCTTTTCTTTGGGATTGGAATGAAAACTGACCTTTTCCAGTCCTGTGGCCACTGCTGAGTTTTCCAGATTTGCTGGCATATTGAGTGCAGCACTTTCACAGCATCATCAGATAAAATCCATGACTGCCTCAGCACCCAGCTTGCCTGCGTGTGTCCGATAGCCATGGTCCACGGCGGATAATGCAGGACAACACTGAGACAGAAGCCAGGGAAACGATGAAATAAGAGTGAACCCAGAGGGTGGAGAGCCTGTGAAGGAGAAATTTCTCCTCTTATACTTGGGAAGCAGTAGTTTCAAAGAGGAGAAACCTCCCCTCCGTGGACAGGGAGCCCAGAGTCATGTCACACCTCCAGAAGCTATATGAGGTGACTTTACTGGGGACAGCACCTCCACAATTTCACTCTGAAAAAATACAAAGAGTAGCTGTGGACTCATAGGGCTTGTCCAGGGTTCTATAGAAGCAAGACATGAGATGGAGATTCTCGGTAGGAATGCTCTGGGGAGAACAGGAATGAGGGAAGTGGGAGAGGATAGAGGAAGAAACCGAGAAAGAAGTGGCGCATCTGAGTTCTGACCTCAGCCTGACCCCACAGGGAGCTCTGTAGCACTGATGGCACCAGACTTATCCAGCCTTGAGACAAGGGACTGGGCTTCTGCAGCCCATATCTGTCAGTCCTTGGCTGACAGAGGGAAGCCATCATTTCTAGGCAGCCCAGGGCTCAGAAGGAGGAAACAGCTGAGAGCTGTGAGCAGCCAGCATTCCCAACTGTGGGGGGAAGGGTAGCCAATTAAAAGTGATGAGGGTGGACCCAACAGCACCCCCTAGAGGGCTCTAGTGAGATAATGTAGCCATCAAAATGCCGCAAACTGTCATCACCATCATTTTCTCTCTGCTGTATAAAGGTAAAAGTAAACATCACATAATTCACGGTTCTCTGCCAGATACTGCACTCAGTGATGTAAGCGTGTGTAGGCAGTAGCAGTCTAGACAGACATAGGTTCATATCCTGTGCCAGCCCTGCCCTGGACTAGTGATGTGATTTGGGGCACATAATTTAACCTTATTGAGCCTGAAAAGGTTCCTGCTTCCAATTTCAATGTGTGTGTGTGTGTGTGTAGGCTTCCCACACCAACAAAATCAATATCTACAGAGACACAATCAGATTCCACAGGTAAAGCGTTCAGTCCCACAAGACCTCCCTTCACCTCAAATGTCAGGTGCAAGCTGAGGTTGTTACCTGTGTTTCTAACTGACTGGCTATAAATCAGAAGCTCCCATGACCTGCTCTTTGGGTTTGATGAATTTTCTAGAAGAGTTCACAGAACCATTTACTCACTAGATTGTCAATTTCTTACAAAGGATATCAAAGGATATGAATCAACAACCAGATGAAGAGATACACTGGGTGAGGTTCCCAACAAAGGAGCTTCTCTCCTTGGGAAGCTTGGAGTCTGGCCCAGCAGAACATGGAAGTATTCTGGTTCACCAAGGTAGCTCTCCAAAAGCCCTCTTTTTTTTTGTTTTGTTGTTGTTGTTGTTGTTGTTGTTGTTGTTTTGTTTGTTTGTTTGTTTGTTTGTTTTAGGCAGGCTTCATTACATAGACATGATTGATTAACTCATTGACCACTGACTGAATAAACTTCCAGCCCCCCTTCCCTCCCTGGAAATCATGGGTGAGACTGAAAGTTCCAACCCTTTCTTCCTATGTGGTTGCTATGGCAACACTCTCCCCACTTAGATGCTTTACAGAAGTCGCCTCATTAACATAAACCTAGCTGTGGTAGAAAGGGCTTGTTATAACTAACAAGGCACCAATTTAACCTTCTTGGCTCTGAAGAAGTTCTTTTTTTCAGGAATTAAGGACATGAGACCAAATATTATAACAAAAGATGTTCCCATTCCTCTTATTGCTCAGGAAATGTCAAGGGTTTGGGGAGCTGCGGATGAAGATCAAATATATCTGAGAAATATCCTCTGATCATCTGGTGGACCTAATTGTATATATTTCTTATAAATCATAGTATTGTTAGCCTCAGAGTTCTAATCCACAGAATGGGATAATAGAATTACCTCTTGGGGCTGTTGCAAGGATGATGTGAGGTCACCTCTGAGATGTTCTTGGTGCTTGGAACAGAAGAGCTCTCAAGTGATTCTTACTTATTATTAGTTTCTGGGACCAGCCTGTCTAAAAGACCAATGCTTTAGTTCACAGACATGTGGAGGTCACTGACTGATTTCACAAAAGACAGGAGTAAGAATTTGCATTATGCACAAGATGAAGCCAGCTGTGATTAAGGAAGTGAATCTGTTCTCAAAAAGAGGATGTGGGAGCACAGCCTGAGCCTGTCTGGTGAGGGGGAAGGGGGCCCTGGTAGCAGTTCCTCTGGTCCACACAGATCACTGCTCGGAACCAAGGGGCCTCACCCTGGGCTTCCACGAAGACTTGTCAGCCTGAGGTCACTACCTGTCATTTGGTGGATCAGCTATTCCTGTCTGTAACCAAAGAGGAGGTGTGTCTAGGTACAGATTAGCTCAGGCTGTGCCATCAGACAAAGTGGGGCGTGCCCTCACGCTGCACCCTAACAGGTGGGTGGCCAGGACCATGTTACTTGGTGCCTCTAAGTTTCATTTCCTTCTCAGTTAATGGCGGAAAATCATATCTGCGTCTAGGGTTATGATAATTAAATAACATTTGTAAACACTTCAATCAGTGCCTGCTCCCAAAGAGCAGCTGCTGTTGTTGTTATGGATGTTTATTTGTTCAACCAATGTTTACTGACTGCCTACTATGTGTCAGCCCTGTTCTTGGTAGTGGGAAGTCTTTGCCAGGAAAAAAACATGAGGTTTCTGCTCTTAGGGAGCTTACATTCCAATAAAAATGGTTAATAATATAACCAAGAAATGGTTAATAAATAACCAAGAAAAACTCCAAGGTAGTTGTCATGTAGGAATTAAAACAGGATATGGGATAGAGAGTGATGAACTAGACCCTTTAGTCTTGAGAAAGGCCTCCCTGAGGAGGTGAGGTTCAGGCTGAGATCTAAAAACAGGATGGCACCAATGATGACATCATGTAGAGAAAAGGAGGTTTCAGGACCAGAAGGCAACGGATGCAAAGGTCCAGAGGTGGAAACAAGTTGTGTGTGGTTAGAGCAAGCTCAGTATGTTTGAGGGACACACAAAACTCAGGTGGCTGAAGTACAATAAGGGAAGGTGGCAGACAGGTAAGTGGTGAGTTTGGAACAGTAGACAGAAGGGGCCACTTAGGACTTTTATAAGTCAGGTGATGAGGCTGGGTCTTGATTTAAATGGAATAGAAAGCAACAGGATTTGGGGAATTTGCTGGTGGTCCAGTGGTTAGGCCTCTGCACTTTCACTGCTGAGGGCCCAGGTTCAATCCCTGGTTGGGAAACCAAGACCCTGCAAGCCACACAACCAAAAAAAAGGAAGAAGGGAAACCAACAGGATTTTAAGCCAAAAAGAGACACAATTTGAAATAAGCTTGTAAAAGTTCACCTGGATAATTTCATTCAGTATTTAAAGTAATAATACCTCCTGCATATCTATCAGAAAACTGAGGATACCGGAACACTTCCCACTTCATTAGATGAGGCTGGCATTATCCTAACAACAAAGCCAGATAGACATCACAAGAAAACTAAAGGCTGATCCACATGAACATCAGTGCAAAAATTCTTAATAAACAGTAGCAATCTGAATCCAGTAATATGCCTTTAATGGCTTTTCCTCTGATCCTCCAGCTGCAGCCTTGAGACCTTCCTCTTCCAGCTCCACCCACGGTCTATTTCCAATATTAGGTCTATCAAATCTCAAACACTTGTAAAAAATGCATTTGACAAATGCAACACCATTCATGATAAAAGTTCTCAATAAAATAGGAAATGAAGGGAAATTCCTCAGTCTGTAAAGGGGTATCTATGGAAAACCTACAGCTAACTTCATACTTAATATGAAACACTGATTGGTTTACTCTGAGATAAGGAACAAGGCATAGATGTCTCCTCTCATCAGGCCTATTTCATGTACTTGAGGTTCTAGTCACTGCAGTAAGGCAACAAAAAGAGATAAAACAACTCTATAAAGAAAGCTGAGCACCAAAGAATTGATGCTTTTGAACTGTGGTGTTGGAGAAGACTCTTGAGAATCCCTTGGTCTGCAAGGAGATCAAACCAGTCAATCCTAAAGGAAATCAGTCCTGAATATTCATAGGAAGGACTGATGCTGAAGCTGAAGCTCTGATACTTTGGCCATCTGATGCAAAGAACTGACTCACTGGAAAAGACCCTGATGCTGGGAAAGATTGAAAGTAGGAGGAGAAGGGGACAACAGAGGATGAGATGGTTGGATGGCATCACAGACTCAATGGACATGAGTTTGAGCAGGCCCCGGGAGTTGGTGATGGACAGGGAAGCCTGGCATGCTTCAGTTAACGGGGTTGCAAAGAGTCGGACATGACTGAGCAACTCAACTGAAATTGGATAGAACGAAGAAATTGGAAAGAACGAAGTAAAAAACTGTCTTTATTTACAGATGACATGATTCTGTATGTAGAAAATCCTAAGGAATCTATCAAAAAACAAACATGCAAGCAAACAAACTCAAACTCCTACGGCTAATACAGTCATGACTAATACTCTAATTTTCAAATGAGCAAAGAATTTGAATAGATGTTTCACCAGAAAAGACTTCCAAAAGCCTATTAAGCACACACACACAAAAAAATGCTAGTTGTTTCAGGAGCTACTGAATAGCACAGGGCACTCTTCTCAACACACTGTAATAACTTATACGGGAAAAGAATCTAAAAACAAATGGATACATGTATATGAATAACTCATTCACTTTGCTGTACAGTTGCAACTAGTGCAAATTATAAATCAACTATACTCCAAAATTTTTTAAATAAATGAAACTGAAAAAAAATAAAGTTTTAGGATGCTTAACTTTGGTTTTTGGTTCCTATAAACTTTCCCAATGATCCTCTTTAATGTCATGAACAAAGGTGTCCTGTTCCCGTTCACATTCTTCAGCCCTGGGACTACCAAGACCAAAACCAGCATTCTCCACAAGCTCTGTTCTTTCTCACTTGAATTCTGTTGCCCAGAGGGCTGAGCACCAATCCCAAGGGAGGGTATGGCTTTGGAGGAGAAAGGCTAACCAGGGCTATTGTCTGTGGCTGCCCATGCCATGCCCTCTCACTGGGGAACATACTGAAGTGATATAATCACAACTCTTAGATGAACCACAGAAACTATCTACTTTCAGTGAATTCACAAGCATTCCCTCCAACCTTCTAAATAAGTCTTCCTCCCTTTTCTCTCTGGCTATGCCTCCTTCTTCTTGAGACCATTGACAGAAGATGTGCAAGCCTGAGTTTGAAACCTCATATACTACCTCACAAACCACGTGGCCTAGAAGTTCTGGGACTCAATGAGCTTATCGGTGAAGGAAGAATGGAACAAAGTCAGTGGTTCTTAACCCTAGCTGCGTATGAAAAACACTGGAGGAGTGTTTAAAAATTAGTGATGTCCTGGCTACACTCCCAGATACTTGTGTCAAAATCTGAGTGGTAGGAGGCAGGCCTTAGTGTTGTTAGAAGATCCCCAAGGTGATTCCCATTGCAGCCAAGGCTCAGAATCATTGATCTGTGTGATCATTAAGGGTTCCTGAAGCTCTTTCTCTGATCTATATTTTCCTTGGCTTCCCCATCTGCCCCCCTGACCACCATTACAAGGCCAAGGTAAGTAGCAGTCTGTAACTGGCCAGTACCCAGGGAGTGAATCCACTCAGTTTGACAAGGACCACATCTGGCCCGGCTGCTGAAGAACCAGTAAGTTTTAAAAGTGTATTTTTGAGCAAGTAAGGAAAACCAACTTTCATGGATGCATTTAAGACCTTGCCTTTAGTATCTCCTTAATCATCTGTCCCCAGCCTTTTTGGCATCAGGGACCTGATTTGCGGAAAACAAATTTTCCATGGATGGGTGGACAGTGGATGGTTTCAGAATGATTCAAGTGTATAACATTTATAGGACACTTTATTATTATTACATCAGCTCCAGTTCAGATCATCAGGCATTAGACCCTGGACGTTGGGGACCTCTGCCTTAAATGAAGAAGAACTACCACTTTATGGGGATCAGGAGTTATATCTCTTAAAGACATTGTCCAGAAGTCTCCAAATACTACAGAAAGGCAACAATGGGCTGTTTTCTCGTCTTTCGTTTCTGCCCAGTGAAGTGAAGCAAGGGGAGGGTACATTGGCTTTGCAAAACGAAGACTATTTTTAAATATTAATTTGACTTTTTGGGTTGATCAGATGTCAACATTAGGCAACAGAATCCTGTGAAATTTGAGGAAGCTAAATTATATGGAAATCTTTAGCTATCTTTTCTATGGATTTAGAAATTACCCATTATTCTTTATGTTATGAATAATCCCCAGGTCTGTAAAACAAAGAATGTAAAGACAAAGTGTGAAAGCTTCAAGTTGCCTTCTTCCTGGAATTCCCTGGAGGTTCAGGGAAGACTCTGTGCTTTCACTGCTGAGGGCTTGTTGGGGAACTAAGATCCCATAGGCTGTGCAGCACAGCCAAATAAATAAAAATAAATACAATAAAACAAACTGCCTTCTTCCCATTTTAGCCAAAATGATTCTAAACTTCCTATGATGTTCTCCACCTCAGCACAGGGCACCATCTAAAAACCCTAAAGTATCCTCAACCCTGCTCTTTCATGCTTATATGCCCAGTTCAGTTCAGTTCAGTCACTCAGTCGTGTCCGACTCTTTGTGACCGCATGAATCACAGCATGCCAGGCCTCCCTGTCCATCACCAACTCCCAGAGTTCACTCAGACTCATGTCCATCGAGTCAGTGATGCCATCCAGCCATTTCATCCTCTGTCGTCCCCTTCTCCTCCTGCCCCCAATCCCTCCCAGCATCAGAGTCTTTTCCAATGAGTCAGCTCTTCGATTGAGGTGGACAAAGTACTGGAGTTTCAGCTTTAGCATCATTCCTTCCAAAGAAATCCCAGGGCTGATCTCCTTCAGAATGGACTGGTTGGATCTCCTTGCAGTCCAAGGGATTCTCAACAGTCTTCTCCAACACCACAGTTCAAAAGCATCAATTCTTCGGCACTCAGCCTTCTTCACAGTTCAACTCTCACATCCATACATGACCACAGGAAAAACCATAGCCTTGACTAGACAGACCTTTGTTAGCAAAGCAATGTCTCTGCTTTTCAATATGCTATCTAGGTTGGTCATAACTTTCCTTCCTAGGAGTAAGCTTCTTTTAATTTCATGGCTGCACTTACCATCTGCAGTGATTTTGGAGCCCCAAAAATATAAAGTCTGATGGGACCGGATGCCATGATCTTCATTTTCTGAATGTTGAGCTTTAAGCCAACAATTTCACTCTCCACTTTCACTTTCATCAAGAGGCTTTTGAGTTCCTCTTCATTTTCTGCCATAGGGTGGTGTCATCTGCATATCTGAGGTTATTGATATTTCTCCTGGCAATCTTGATTCCAGCTTGTGCTTCTTCCAGCCCAGCGTTTCTCATGATGGACTCTGCATATAAGTTAAATAAGCAGGGTGACAATATACAGCCTTGACATACTCCTTTTCCTATTTGGAACCAGTCTGTTGTTCCATGTCCAGTTCTAACTGTTGCTTCCTGACCTGCATATAGGTTTCTCAAGAGGCAGGTCAGGTGGTCTGGTATTCCCATCTCTTTTAGAATTTTCCACAGTTTATTGTGATCCACACAGTCAAAGGCTTTGGCATAGTCAATAAAGCAGAAATAGATGTTTTTCTGGAACTCTCTTGCTTTTTCCATGATACAGCAGATGTTGGCAATTTGATCTCTGGTTCCTCTGCCTTTTCTAAAACCAGCTTGAACATCAGGAAGTTCACGGTTCACATATTGCTGAAGCCTGCCTTGGAGAATTTTGAGCATTACTTTACTAGCCTGTGAGATGAGTGCAATTGTGTGGTAGTTTGAGCATTCTTTGGCATTGCCTTTCTTTGGGATCGGAATGGAAACTGACCTTTTCCAGTCCTGTGGCCACTGCTGAGTTTTCCAAATTTGCTGGCATATGGAGTGCAGCACTTTCACGGCATCATCTTTCAGGCTTTGAAATAGCTCCACTGGAATTTCATCACCTCCACTAGCTTTGTTCATAGTGAAGCTTCCTAAGGCCCACTTGACTTCACATTCCAGGATGTTTGGCTCTAGGTCAGTGATCACACCATCGTGATTATCTGGGACAGGAAGATCTTTTTTGTACAGTTCTTCTGTATATTCTTGCCACCTCTTCTTGATATCTTCTGCTTCTGTTAGGTCCATACCATTTCTGTCCTTTATCGAGCCCATCTTTGCATGAAATGTTCCCTTGGTATCTCTAATTTTCTTGAAGAGATCTCTAGTCTTACCCATTCTGTTGTTTTCCTCTATT
>NW_011494902.1:3454018-3491257 GCF_000754665.1 Bison bison bison
TTTCGCTTCTCTTCTTTTCACAGCTATTTGTAAGGCCTCCCCAGACAGCCATTTTGCTTTTTTGCATTTCTTTTCCATGGGGATGGTCTTGATTCCTGTCTCCTGTACAATGTCACAAACCTCATTCCATAGCTTATCAGGCACTCTATCTATCAGATCTAGGCCCTTAAATCTATTTCTCACTTCCACTGTATAATCATAAGGGATTTGATTTAGGTCATACCTGAATGGTCTAGTGGTTTTCCCTACTTTCTTCAATTTAAGTCTGAATTTGGTAATAAGGAGCTCACGATCTGAGCCACAGTCAACTCTTGGTCTTGTTTTTTTATATGCCTAAGTCATCAACAAATCCTGTTGGCAAGACTCCATGATATAGCCCCAGTCTGACCTTTTCTCACCATTCTTTTTTAAGCACATCTCTTTCTTCGATCTGGTTCAACACCCATTTTCTTTGTTGTTGTTGTTCAATCGCTAAATTGTGTCTCACTCTTTGAGACCCCATGGACTTAGCATACCAGTCTCCTCTGTCTTCCACTATCTCCCAGAGTTTGCTCAAACTCATGTCCATTGAGTTGGTGATTCCATCCAACCATCTCATCCTCTGTCGTCCCCTTCTCCTCCTGCCCTCAACCTTTCCCAGCATCAGGGTCTTTTCCAATGAGGCAGCTCTTTGCATCAGGTGGTCAAGCATGGGAGCTTCAGCATCAGTCCTTCCAATGAATATTCAGGCTCAATGTCCTTTAGAATTGACCCATTTGCTTTGTGACCCACAAAAGGAGGGTGCTGGCCTAGCTAACCTCTGAGGTGCCTGCTAGACCCCAGAGTCTAGATGCCTAATCACAGAGGGGAGTGGACACTGAGCAAGTGTGCACCGTGTGCCAGGTGCTCTACCTTTGTTATTCATTCATCCTTCTACCAGTGCAGTGAGGCAGGTATCACTATCCCCCCCTGAAGAGATGAGGCAACTGAGACTGATGCTTCTGATTGCCAAACCAGGGCCTCCACCACTTGCCTCCTCATTAACCAGGCCTGATTTTGTTGGGGATGACAAGGAGCCCAGGTCCTAGTGAATCATCAAGTCAAGATTAGTCACAACCAGTTTTGGTGACCATGTGCTGTTTTACTCATGGTTGGTACTGATGCAGGCCTGAGAGATACAAAGACAAGACTGTTGAGGGTTCCTGGGAAAGTGTTTTCTCCTTCATGAGAGAAAAAGGAGTAGAAGAGAAAGCCCTTTATGCCTCACTCCTGCTGCTTCAGGCTTTGGATATTATCAGGAAAAGAAGAGAAGCTGGAGGCGTCGTCAGTCTATGGCAAGCAAGAGGCAGAGATGGGACGCATCTAAGGATGCAGGAGGAAAGCATACATTTGGTCGTTGATGGTCTCATTGAGGCTGGTATGCCTATCTCTGGGCTTTTTCTCCAGCAAATCACAAATATCCTTGTGAATGAAGCCATGCAAGTTGAAAATCCTGTCACATGGAACTCAATGCATCCTGACACAGAAGTAACTTGCCAAGGAAATGCAGCTAGGAAGTGGCAGCACCAGGCTGCAAAGCCGAATCTGTCTCTGAAACTACATACTTTTTAAACATGATTTCTTGTCATCTGTTTCTCTTTTTCAACATTCTATAAGCTCTATGAATGTGAGGGAGCTTATACTTTTTTTTACTTGCTATTGTGGTCTGGGCAGCTAGCGTGGTGCCTGGCATTTAATAGGTAGTTAATAAATATACATGAAAAGAATAAATTACTTAAAGTATAACAGAGAGGGAAAGGAAGGTAAAGAAGTGGAGACAAGTGCAACAACTCTTTTAAAAAGACTGGCTTAGAGGAGAGAGAATAAGTGATGGTTACAAAGGACAAAGAGAACAACGAGACTGTTAATATGACAGATGGGAGAAAAGGATGGGAGATACATAGGATTTTCAAATCAAGACTGTCTATGGCCAACCCCAGGTGGCATAATTTACATGGCATTACATGTGGATGACACCTCCTATAGCTGTGTGATGCAGCAGCCCAGCTGAGTATAAGAAAGAAGCGATTACTGATGGAAATAAAGATAGAGCCAAGGCTTAGAGCACAGGTTAGCCCTAATTGGGGTACTCATTCTTTGAGATTGGACAAGCAAATATATTAGGGATAAAGTGAAAGGCAGGAAATAAGAACAGTTTTTGCCAAACAACCTAATTTTTTGGTTCCATAGGAGATGAAGCCACCTGACTATGAGGAGCTGGGTTGTGTGAAAAGCTTAAGGAAAGTGAAGAGGATTTGGAAGGGAAGGGGAAATTGACTAAAGACAAGTAAAAGGATGTAACTAAACCCCGAGCTACTCTTCAAGGATCATGGACCTGGTCCAGCACCAACAGAGGGCCCTGGCAGACCTGGGATCATCACAGAGAAAGGAAAGGAGGCACCAGGATTAAGTGGTGAAGGCTAGAAGGGTGTCTTCCATCACAATCTCTGTTCTACAAATGGTTTCAAAACTAATTTTAAAGTTAGCAGGACTCAGAAAGCATTGTCCTATTGGAATTATTGTTTATACTGGTTCAATTCTCCAGCAAGCAACCTGCCATAGCCCATTTATCCTTTAAGGTCCCTGAAGTCCTGAGCTAATGCTGTATTAATACTTGAATGTCACCTCTCATGACTGTGAATTAACAATCTTTTAAGGGAAGGGAAAAGGTATTATTCCAAGTTACAGAACAGTAAGCCAGGAACACTTCTGCCCACTATCCATCTCTGAGTCTCTCCCACAGTATTCCTGCCTAACGTGTAGTGAGAGTTTTGGTCAGGCCCAGCCCCTTTGGTAGAACGAAGCCTCTGTGCACCCAGAACTTGTTAGTTGCATTCACTGACCAGGGACTGGACGGTATGCATTTGTAAAGGGACCAAGAGCTCCCCCAGGAGTTCTGAATTGCACACTACAGACAACGCCCTCACTCAGGCTTGGGGGAATGCACTGTTGGAGAAGGGCACACTCTCAGGCAAATCTCTCTTTGGTGGAGAGGTCATTTCTATGTCATAATGCTTGACCAATGAAAGGGTCTTTAGAGTTTGATCTAGCAGTTCTGTTGCTAAAAATCTACCTTATTAAAATACCTGCACAATTTTAAATTTTAAACTAACTTTTAAAGGATATTAGGTACTGTAAATACGTCAGTGCATCATAAATTAACTATAAATAGAATAGTCTCCCAGTGAAAATACCAAAGGACCTTTTCTTTTTCTTTCTTTTTTTTTTTAATCTAACAAGCTGATTCTAAAGTTCACATGGAAAAATAAACATACTAGAAAAACCAAAAGTTTTCTGAAAATGAGAAGAAATGAGAGAGACAAACCCTAGCAGATATTAAAATGCACTGTTAAAACTACAATAATTAAGTCAACTATACTCCAATAGAAATTTATTTAAAAAACTATAATAATTAACAGAATTACCTGGAGAGTAACCTGTGAACAGACATGCAGTTCAATTCAATAGGCAAAAGCCCAGAAATAAACACAAATGCTTGTGAAAAATTGCTATTGGATCAAGGATGTCCGTTCAAGCCAGTGGGGAACGGCATTGGAACAACTGGGTTGTCAGGGAGCAAGAAAGAACTGAATCTCTCATCTGATCCCTATACCTAATAAATTCCAGATGACTCTAGATATAAACAATAAAGAGAAAAACTCTAAAAGTATTAGGATAAAATACGAGAGAATATCTTATAATAAAGGAATGGAGGCAAGTCAGAAATAGAGACAAAGATGTAGAGAACAAACATCTGGACACTAGGGGGTGAGGGGGGTTGGGACAAATTAGGAGACTGGAATTGACATCCATACACTAATATGTATAAATAGATAATTAATGAGAATGTGCTCAGTGCTCTGTGGTGACCTAGATGGGAAGGAAATCCAAAAGAGAGGGGATATGTGTATTCATACAGCTGATTCATTTCACTGTACAGTAGAAACTAACACAACATTGTTAAACAATTATACCTCAATTAAAAAAAAAAAAAGGAATCAGGGGTTTTCCTGGTGGTCCAGTGGTTCAGACTCCGAGCTCCCAAGGAAGGGGGCCTGGGGCTCAATTCCTCATCAGAGAACTAGATCTCGCATATTGCAACTAAAAATCCCACAGGCCACAAAGAAGACCTGGCACAGCCAAATACATTTAAAAAATATATATCCATTACAAAGTTCTTCCTTTCTTAAAAATTTAAAAGGAATGCAGAGTAGGACTCAGTCATCTCTGGGGGTCATTACTCTACCCACCACTAAGCTGATGCCTCTTCTGTCCCAGCCACCAAGGATACAGCAGGACCACAGACACACGACCCTGGCCTGATAGAGTTCACATCCCCTCTGGGGGTCGGGGGAAGGGAGACAATAAACACAAATAAAATAAATCCTGTGCAATGGTGATTAGTTCTATGGAAAGGAGCAGAGCAAGAAAGGATTCAAAGGCAAGTTGAAGCTTGGTGGAGGGATTTAGAGCCAGGAAGCTTCCTGGGTGGCTCAGTGGTAAAGAACCCACCTGCCAATGTAGGAGGCTTGGGCTTAATCCCTGGGTCAGGAAGATCCGCTGGAGAAGGAAATGGCAACCTACTCCAGAATTCCTGCTGGGAAATCCCATGGACAGAGGAGCCTGGTGGGCTCGTCTGTGGGGTTGCAAAGAGTCAGACACCACTGAGCAACTAAGCATGCACACACAGCCCTCACTGGTGTGAAGATCTGGAGAAGGTGAGGGAGCTGCTGTGCACACACCTGGGGAAGAGCATTTCAGGTGGAGGGACAGCAAGTGCAAAGGCCTGGAGGCTACTGTGCATCTAATACGTTCACAGGGCAGAATGTGACCAGTGTAACTGGGGGAGGGTCAGAGAGACGTGAAGGAAAAAGGCCAGAGACAGTGGGGAATCTTTTTCCTCCAAGTAAGATAGAGCCTCTGGATGAATCTGAGCAGAGATGTAACAAGATCTGCCTCCTAAAATTCTATTCAAATGCAAGGGAGGAAGCGAAGACACTATCATGGTAATTGTGGTAGAGAGTAATAACGTGGTTCATGGTATATCAGTGGAGGTAAAGAGAAGCAATTTGATTTTATGATATGACAGGATATGACACATATGTTAGCCAGGTATACAGACAGTTTGTAGGGTGTGAGAGAAATGGATAAGTCAAGGATGACCCTAAAGCTTTGAGGTCTGAGCATTGGAAAGATGGAGCTGCCATCACTGGAGAAAGAGGTTCGTGAGAAAGAAAAAAAAAAAAGAGGTTCGTGAGAGAAGCAGATTGGAGGGTGATAATTAGTTCAGTCTTGGAATATTAATCTTGAGAGTCTATGTTAATATTAATAAATGTTAATAAAAATGTTAATTTTGAGACTTCCAAGTAGAGCTACTGAATGGGCAGTTGTAAATCCAAATCTTGAGTTCAAAAAAGAAGGCTAATTAGAGATACAAACTGGGAGTCAGAGAAATGGCATTTAAAAACATGCAATAGGAGAGGGTGAGGAGAAAAGGGAACCCTCTTACACTGTTGGTGGGAATGCAAACTAGTACCTCCACTAAGGAGAACAGTGTGGAGATTCCTTAAAAAACTGGAAACAGAACTGCCTTATGACCCAGCAATCCCACTGCTGGGCATGCACACCGAGGAAACCAGAATTGAAAGAGACATGTGTACCCCAATGTTCATCACAGCACTGTTTATAATAGCCAGGACATGGAAGCAACCTAGATGTCCATCAGCAGATGAATGGATAAGAAAGCTGTGGTACATATACACAATGGAGTATTACTCAGCCATTAAAAAGAATACATTTGAATCAGTTCAAATGAGGTGAATGAAACTGGAGCCTATTATACAGAGTGAAGTAAGCCAGAAAGAAAAATACCAATACAGTATACTAACACATATATATGGAATTTAGAAAGATGGTAACGATAACCCTGTATGCGAGACAGCAAAAGAGACGCTGATGTATAGAACAGTCTTTTGGACTCTGTGGGAGAGAGCGAGGGTGAGATGATTTGGGAGAATGGCATTGAAACATGTATAATATCATATAAGAAACGAATAAGTCCAGGTTTGATGCAGGATACTGGATGCTTGGGGCTGGTGCACTGGGATGACCCAGAGGGATGGTATGGGGAGAGAGGTGGGAGGAGGGTTCAGGATGGGGAACACGTGTACACCCGTGGCGGATTCATGTTGATGTATGGCAAAACCAATACAATATTGTAAAGTAATTAGCCTCCAATTAAAATAAATAAATTAAAAATAAAAGCACGCAATAGGGACCTCTCTGGTGGTTCAGGGGCTATGACTGAGTCCCCAGTGTAGGAGGCTCAGGTTTGGTCCCTTGTCAGGGAAATAGATCCCACATGCTGCAACTAAGAGTTTGCACGCTGCAACTAAAAACCTGCCACAGCCAAATACATAAATAAATATCTTTTAAATAAAACAAATAAATAAAAACACAAGCTTGAACAATGGGCCACCCATTGGCAAAGCAAATGTCTGAACCCAGATCTTGCTCCTGCCTTTCTACATTGGAGATTTGAGGTGGAGAACTGGCTATTTTCCTTATCCTTTGTCTTGCTTAGAACAATTCATTTCTATTTTTCTTTTTTTTTAGTAGGAAAGTATTTCATGTTAAATTTAGAAGCCAAAAACCAGATAATAAACACCAAAAAGGTAAATAACCTCTAATCTTATTAAGCATAATCACTCTTAGCCATTTGGTAGATTTCCTTTCAGACTCTTGATGATGTCTATATTTTGTATGCCGCATGATGCCCAAAAAGTATTAGTTAGTTTTACTTTTTAATAAAGAAATATGGGGCTTCTTTGATGGCTCAGTGGTAAAGAATTCACCTGCCAGGCAGGAGATGTGGGTTCGATCTCTGGGTCAGGAAGATCCCCAGGAGAAGGAAATGGTAACCCACTCTAGTATCGGTGCCTGGGAGATCCCATGGACAGAGGAGCCTGGTGGGCTAGAGTCCAGGGGGTGGCAAAACAGTTCGACATGACTTAGCAACTAAACAACAACAAAGAAATATGAGAAAGGAAACGCAGGGCCCCTTGGGAGAGTCACCTAGCAAATATCCATCCATGAAATAGCGTCACTATCCGATTGCAGGCTCTCTGCCAAAGATGCTTCATTTTGCAGAAGTGCCTCGCCCTAGGCTGTGCGACCACTCAGCTCTGCCGTCTACAGAGCACACAAGGGGCCTAGTTCTCTGATGTGCAGCTGTGGCACCGGGTGGATAAACACATAAATGGGCACTTGGTTGGTGTGACTGTCTTATGGTTAACGTGCCTCACCACCACAGGACTTCCGCCCACAGTTGGGTGAGAGGCTGGTTCTGTGGCAGCAGGAAATTTACTTCCTTATACAAACTGTTAGGTTCAGGAAAAGTTATTCAGCAGTGGTGTCATAGTGCAAAGACAAAACCCATGTGAATTCATTTTGTCTTTTTAGTTCCCAGAACATCTCATTCAGAGAGGAACTGTCATCTTTCTATTCCTGACCTGGTACAAGGCTCAGAGCTAATGACCTGCCTGCATTTTGCCTGAAATCTTCGAAAATGTGAGACCCAAAGAGAGAGCAGCTGCTCCAAATACTGATTTGCAAAGGGAGTAGAGGGTGTGGGGCAAAATCTGCTGGCCCCTCTCCTACCCTAACCCTCCCCACTCCTTCCCCCATCCTTCCAGCTGCTCCTGCCAGGACAAGCTGAATCTGTGACATGACCACAGGGGCCCCAGAGTCAAGGATTTTATCACCATGGAGGTCAGTGATCTCTTGCCACAATGCCCGCAGGACACTTAGCCTCACTCAATCCTGCTAGAGGCCGGCAGGATGTGCTGGTAAAAGCACAGGTTTTAAAAGCAATACACCTGGGCTTAAATACCACCTTGATCAAGTTACTTAATCCCAGACTGTTTTCACACCTGCAAAATTGGCATGATAATATCCACAAGTCTGTGCTGCAAGACTAAATAAAATGTCTACAGATCCCCTGGCCCATAGGGGTCACAGCAAACGTATTTCCTGTTTCTGTTCATGAAGACCTGCATTGCTGACATGGACACTCTCTTTCTCTCTGCATGCTCCTTCTGGGGACCTCAGGAGGCCATCTGACAACACACTTCCTCTTTAGCATCTTCAGTAGGGCTCTAGAAAGGGAATCACGCGTCACAACCTTGACATTTTTGTTGATACTAAAATAGACGTAAAGTGAAGTGCCAAGACTCACAGTCACAGTTCAGGGCCTAAAGAGGGTTCAAAATGAAAATGACCTGGGGGAAAAAATTAATTTGGGAAAATGTGAGTAACTCTGTTTGGGGGGAAGTGTAGGTTTCCACCCAAGTTGTCCCAACCGTGACAGTTGGTGAAGAGGGTGGCATAACAGCAGTCTAGGTATAGAAAAGTCATTCCTATCCTGGGGTCTGAGGGGTCTCGTAGGGTGAAAACTGCTGCTTGGGTCCAGGTGAGGCCTCTAGAAGAATCATGTGTGTGGTCCCGAGAGGAATGCCTGAGTCCTGCTGTTATGAATGGCTTCCATCAGATATCTCACTGACACTTCACAGAGTCCTCCCAGAGGAAATGGGGAAGCAAGAGATAAGCCACCTCATCCTTTTCCACTTAGGCATCATTAGAGGATACACAGCAGACAGCAGTGCAGAATATAAAAGCAATTTCAACTTAAAGCTTCTAGTTTTAAGAAAATTTCTGCAAATGAGTGTTAAGTGCCTCAATGTGACAGGTGGGATAAAGGCTGACTCAATACAGAACTGTATTTGCATCCTAGAATATGTGTCTCTTTCACACTTGTGCACCTTCACAAAAGCCCTTCATTCTTCCTGATCTCAGCTCCCAGAGTGAACAGTGGTTGTATCCAAGGTCAATCCTGGTGTCCCAATTCCATGCTGGCCATTGATGTGGGTGTGAGCGTGTAACACAGTTCTCACAAAAAGATGGAAAGCAAAGGTGCTAGAGGAAGAGGAGGTTCTGGGAAAAGTTTTTCTCACTAATTAAATTCCATTTATCTACCTTTTTTTTTTTTTTTTTTGCTGTGTTGCAGGCTTGTGACCTCAGTTTCCCAACCAGGGATTGAATTCAGGCCCTCAGCAGTGAGAGCACAGAGCCCTAACCACTGGACAGACAGGGAAGTCCCTTTTCCCACTAATTAAACAAAAAAGAACATTAAACAAAAAGTTCCTTTTATTCTGCCAGACACTGTCATGTCTGTGTGTGAAACCTGGAACCATGGCAGCCACTTTGTGACAGGGAGGGAGCTAAGCTGATATGAAAAGGACTGCAAAGTGGACAGAATCTTTTTTTTTTTTCTTAATTAATTTACTTATTTTTGGCTGCACTGGGTCTTTGTTGCTGTGTGAAGGCTTTCTCCAGTTGCAGCAAGCAAGGGCTATGCTTCATTGTGGTGTACAGGCTTCTTACTGTGGTAGCTTCTCTTGCTGCAGAGCACAGGCCCTAGGTGTGAAGGCTTCAGTAGTTGCTACTCTTGGGCTCTGGAGCACAGGCTCAGTAGTTGTGACACATCGGCTTAGTTGCTTTGAGGCATGTGGAATCTTCCCAGACCAGGGTTGGAACTCAAGTCCCCTGCATTGCCAGGTGGATTCCTATCCACTGTGCCACTAGGGAAGTCCTTTTTTTTTTTTTTTTTAACTACATGTTCCAACCTGGGAGGATTTGATGAGGAGTTGTTGTTTTTAACAATTTATTTGCTTATCTGGCTGAACTGGATCTTCTTGGTGTGTGCGGGCTTTCTCGAGTTGCTGCAAGTGGGAGCTGCTGTCTATTGTGGTACTCAGGCTTCTTACTGTGGTGGACTCTCTTCTTGCAGAGCGTAGGCTCTAGGTGCATGGGCTTCACTAGCTGCAGCACAAAGCACAGTGGTTTCGGCTTGTAGGCCCTAGATCGGGGGCTCAGTAGCTGTGGCTTGTGGTCTCTAGAGCATGGGCTCAGTAGTTGTGGCTCACGGGCTTAGTTGCTTCACAGCAGGTGGGATCTTCCCAGACTAGATATCAAACCACAGTAGCAGGCAGATTTTTAACCACTGGACCACCAGGGAAGTCCTGAATCTGGGGTTTTGATGACACTCTTGAAGGCTACGAACTACTCAGCCCTGGCGGCTATTCTATCTCAAGATTTCTTGCTAAGTGAGATGATACATTTTCCTTATAGTTGTAGCTACTTGGGGTTTTCTGTGCATTGCCACTAAAAGCATACTGATACATGACTTAAAGTCAATTTTTAGTGTTCTCATTTAATCATATAAATAGTCACAAGGCTAAATTGTCTTTCTCCGAATCTTCTAGTTTGCTTTGTGAAGGGTTGGGAGAAACTGAGGGCACTGTGAGGGAAGGAAAGCACAGTCTCTCTTTACTGTCCATAATCTGAGACCAGCGTTTGCCTGAATGATTGTTTGTTTCTCTGGAGATGGGTGGTGACTTTTCTACGTTTTACTAGGATGTGTGTATGTGTGTGTTTTGAAGATGAGGATACACTTGGACAACTTTTTGTAAAAGTGAGGACATGAGGGAAGAGCTAAAGGAGTACTTTTGTTGTTTGGTTTGGGTTTTTTGTTTTGTTTTTGTTTTTTGTGAGAGGTTTTTGGGAAGTCTGTACTTGGAGAGTCAAGGCCTTTTTTTTTTGCCCTGACCAAGAGCACCTGGCCAAGGGGGTGAGTGGTCACAATAATCCAATCTCTTTCTGGCACAGCCTTCACCCACCTGAGAGAAGGGATGCATTTTTCCTAATCCATACAAAGGCACCATAACGGCTAGTGATAGCCTTATGGGTGATACTGTTCAAGGCCAGTAACAAAGTGTGGTCTAGACGTCATGAAGCAGATAAGAGGTTCCATGGCCATATTTTGCTCACAGCTGCTCTGGAAGTCCAGGAAGCAGACTTCAGCAACAGCAGGAGAGAGCTCTTTGAAACAGATGTTCTTGATAATTCCAGGCACACACCACTGTGTCTGAAAATTCCTTTAAATATTTCATCACTGACCAGGTGTGATTACATGTGTGCTAGTTGGTTTAGGCATCATCTCTAAGCATATTGGCTGTCCAAAGAAACAATACACGCTCCAGTGGTGATCAGTTGGCCTTACATCAGAAGGACCAAAACAGAGTGTTTCTGATGTCAGTCTTTTCTTCAATACTTTGCTGATCACAACCGTGAACATCAGAAATTGCTTTTCAAGGATGAAATTAGCAACTTGTTGATCAATATGATTCATGCTTAGAAATGCATTCTCATTTGGTAAAAAAAATTACATTTAAGATATGTAGGCTGGGAAGATCCCATGGAGAAGGAAATGGCAACCCACTCCAGTATCCTTGCCTGGGAAAACCCAAGGACAGAGGGTTATAGTCCATGGAATTACAAAGAATTGGACATAATTGGGTGACTGAGCAGGAGCATGAGGCTGGACATAGTATTTTAGAGACATTTCCCACTCTTAATAGTCAGAAAGGAAGAATCTTGCACAATGAGGAATGATTGTTCCAAAATGATCTCATATCCAGCCACTGTTTCTAAGCACTATTGGTTGCCAAAGCCCACTCTAACCCAAACTGAATTCAGCCTCTGGGATGTTGGACTGATCAGAGCAACTTTAATAGCAGAGAGCTGGAACCTCCACTGAAGTTACCGAAGTGGTTTTGGGGACCGTTTTGGTCCCTGCTGTTTGCTAATAAATGTTCATGTAATAAGTGTCTGAAGGGGTGGCAGAGTTGATCTGAAGCTTGTTTTTATTATAATAAGATTGTGAGCGTCCACTGAAATCTCCCCAAACCATCCCTGAGCTTAGTTTGCAATAGGCACTATCCTCAATGGCAATATAGAGTGAGGTTCCTTTAGGAAGTTTTGAGAGCAATGGATTTCATCCTGGGGAATCCAACCAGAACGTGACAGACAGAACATGGTGAACACTGCATGGTCACCTAGTGGACAAACAGGTTTCTCAGCATGTGAGACACTCCTTTAAAAACCTCCAGAAATAAGGAGAAGGTAAGAGCTTCTGATATCTCACAGTACAGCTGGCTAAGGCTCAAACTATCTTAGTCTGGGCATCACAAGCAAATGTAACTTTATTTCCTACCTACACACTGGAAAAGCTTGAAATACTAGTTATATCCAGTGAAACTAAGCACAGTTATATACAACACATCATGTAAAGTGGGTAACGGTTGCCTCCTGGGGAGAAAAAACAGTTATAATAATCTAAAAGCAGAGGTCTTATCCAAGATATGGCTTCCATGAGGTTTATGGGAACATGGTTCCTTTTCCTGTACTGGGCTTGTGAAGAAGTTTTATCTACTACTTCCGATTGTTTTAGGTCCTATTTTCCTGGGAAAGGTGGAGGAGGGAAGAGGGATGGTAACGCCTGTTGTGTCAAAGTCTTGTCATGGGGACCCTCTAGCTGGTGGCATCACATAACAATTGTTTAGAAAACAGGGAGATTTGGGGATTCTTGGATTTCTGTTTTACCTTACCAGGCCATTTTAATGGGGTGACTTCAGGAGCATGGATGCCGCATGGAATGAGGACATTTACACAGGCCTTTGAGGGGGTCACAGCCACAGCTCGACAGAAGGGCCCTGGTTGCCTGTGTCCTAGATGGCAAAGTGAAAAGTTGGACAAGTCAGTTCACCAATAAGGTATTGAGGTCTTGTTGGGTGCTCGGCAGCATTGTGCTAGTCACCGTGACCCAGCCTTGCTAGGAATAGTCTCGTTCATAGGAAAGGCAAAACAAAACGTGTTAGCAGCCACCAATAAAGAGGGGGAATGAAAGCCGATGCCTTCGAGTTTGTCATGCCAGCCAATTTGTTAGTACTAATAACTACAACAACTTCAAGTTAATGCTTACTTCTTCTGAGCCTTGATGTACTCTAAATTCCCTCTTCCTCCCTTTCTTCTTCCCAGTAATGAAGAATTTTGAGCATGTAATGCATTTCAGGCACTTGTGCTAGATTTTGAGAATACAGAGAGAAAAACACAAGTTACAGCCTTTTGGAACTCATGATCTTGTGTGTGTGTGTGTGTGTGTGTCTATGGGAGGGGGGTGGCAGAAAGAAAAAGATTAACAGACAATTAAGATACAACTTGATAGGTTAGGACTCTGCACTTTCACTGCTGAGCGGGCAGGTTCAATCCCTGCTCAAGGAACTAAGATCCCACAAGCTGCCATGCACCAAAAACAAATAAAAAATAAAAGCCACCCAACTTGATAAATACTAGGTTAATGAGGCCTCAGGTAGCTCAAAGGAGACATACCAAACTCAGAAAATATGTTGAAGCCATAAATAGGCTCCCTGGAGATGATGCCACTTGAGCTAGGTCTGAAAGGACAAGCCAAGTGCCAGGGTGGAGAAGCCAGTAGAAAGCCATCAAGTCAGCTGGCAGCACATGCAGCATTTGCTGCTGGGACTGCAGGAGGCTCAAGAAGGGTCCAGGGAATTTGGCTTTCAGTGGGCAGGACATAGGATGATTAGGAAAAAGGATGGCATCAAAGCAAGCTGGAGCACTGGGCTGAGCCTGGGTCACAGAAGAAATTGAACTTCATCTTGAAGGTGACAGAGAGTCAAAGGATTTAAAACGGAGAAGAAACAGAATATACTTTTGTTAAAGGAGGTAGAGGAGAGCCTGAAGTAGAGAAGAAAGGGACAGGGCCACGATGGTGGCTCGCAGTGTGCATTTGTATACGTGTAAACCTTGTATAAAATACATAACTAATGAGAACTTACTGCACAGCACAGGGAGCTCTACGCAGTGCTCTGTGGTGACCTAAATGGGAAGGAAATCCAAAAAGAGGGGATGTGTGTATATGCATAGCTGATTCACTTTGCTATACAACAGACATCAAACACAACATTGTAAAGCAACTATACGCCAATAAATTAAAAAAAAACAAAGAGCCCATTCAGGTGTATTTATTCATAATATCAGTTTACTCTTATAGGTAGTCTATAGATTAAGACTTTTAAGTTGGAGCCTCATTATTCTCTAATACTCATACCTGAGTCCAGGAATGTTATTTTTCATTCCTGGGAAATCATGTTGCTGGGCAACTCTCCATCTGTTGCTTTAACAATTCTTCAATGGTTCTTTGCTTCAGAGAGGAGGTGACACCACTGGGATCAAAGAAATCAGCTTTGATCTCAGCTTTAAGTTTCAAACTGATTTGAAGTCCACAGCAAAGATAACAATCTTGAAAGCTGGGTTGTCTTGAGTGACAAAAAGTGATTTTCTAAATTTGGAAACTTTCCCTTAAATAAGAAGAAGTAAAGTTTGGATGATAGAGAATGGAAGAGCTTGGATAAGGGCAAAATATTTGAAAGGGAAAAGGGGAGAAGGAGCAAAAAGTTCATATGCAAATGTCCTAGCTTTTCTTATGGGGTGGAAACTTCCAGAAGGGATATAAGGAACCCACTCTTACATTTTGAAAAACCTGAGAACATTGGAGTTTTAGGTCAGAGGAGACTGCAGAGCACTCAAAGAAGTCCCATACTGGGCAATGGCACTGCACTGAGGCTCCTAAGAAAGGGTGGAGAGTCAGTGTTCCCACTGGACCCCCATCTACATGCCACATGTAAGGCTTGAGGAAAACCCATTAGTATCAGTAGGGGAAGTATCAGTAGGGGATGAGAGAGTGCTAAGAAAACTGATGTACCAGAGGAAGCCTGGCATCAGGAGGAGGAGACCACAGAGTATAGAGCCTTGTGACTAAAGGAACTGTATCAGGAACTTTCAACTTTAGCAATGACAACCAAAATTCCAGCCAAGACCCATTACTTCTCAGCATCATGGGTAGAGAGGGCCCAGAGACCCTGCAGGCTGAGGGTCATTTTGCGGAAGGCAGGAGAGACCCAAAGGACCCTCCTTTCTGCACCTAAGTGCCTGAGGAGAAGGGAAACACAGCCCTGAGATAGGACGTGAATTTGAATCCACTATTTACCCCCCAGCTGACAGTTTTAAACTGGAAGAGAGTGAGTTAAATTTAATAAAGAAATTATAGATGTCTTCATCAGCAAGAGCAAGAAGGGAGTTAGTCTGAAGCAGGATGGACTAAGTTCATGTATATAAGGTTACTTGGTTTTCTATTTTGCATCTGAGTTGTAGTGTGTAAACTTCTATTCTGCTTCATCTCTGTATATCTCATACACACACACACACACACACACACACACACACAGGTTCTTTAATTCCTTCTCTGAAAAAAAATCATCATGCCAAAAAATATGCTCCAAAGTAGTAGACAACAGAAGATCCTAGGGAAGTTTGGCTTTCAAAGGAAAGGTTGAGGATTCGTTCACTTTATAGTATAGGAGGTAACCAAGTGCGATGGTTGAGACCATGCAGCCCAGTGTGCAGTCTTCAAACCCAGGTTTCACTCGGCAAGTCCTTTGTATCTCAGTGACTCCATTTCCTCCTCAGGAAAATGGAAATAACAATCACGCCCACTTTATATGGATTGATATGAATACTAACCGAGTTTTATCTGGAAAGCACTTAGAACAGTTCCTGGCATATGTGTAATGCTCTTTTAGTGTTTAACAAACAAACTCTGAGGACTTTCTTGGTGGTCCAGTGGTTAAGACCCTGCCCTCTCAATGCAGGAGACACAGGTTTGAACCCTGATTGGGTAGCTAAGATCCCTCATGCAACTCTGGTCTCAGAATGTCAAACTCTTGAGGGACTTGTGATTGAAGGCAGGGTCACATGTGAGATGGTGACTTAAAATAACAAATGTCAGCTTTTCATCCAGAATTCCAAATCTGGACAGGTCCTTTGGCCATAGCCCTTCTTTCTCTCTAAATCTGTCTAGTCAGTGGATAGAAGATTGTTTTGTCCAGGGACTTCCCTAGTGGTCCAGTGTTTAAGACTCCACGCTTCCAATGCAGGGGCTGTGGGTTCAATCCCTGGTCGGGGAACTAAGATCCCACATGCCACACGGTGTGGCCAAATTTAAATTAAAAAAAAGAATTGTTTTGTCTGTTTGTGATACTAAAGGACTGTGAAAATTAATGAGGTCAAAAGTCTGTGAAGTGCTTTGAATTTTTTAAAGGAAAAGTGAATTAAAAATAATGTAATTTTTGAGGCACTTTTTCACCACCTTTGACAATCAACTGTTTCATCATTGTTGCATTTCTTCTAGGGCTCTCCATTGACTTGCTGCCTAAAAAAAAAAAGAGAGAGAGAAAGAATAGTAATCACAAATACAGTATGTTTCATGAAATGTTTGGCATTTAAGTCACTCATAAAATCTGGAGCTTGAATGGCCTACAGTATATTTTAGATATATTTGCTGGTAGACTTTTTAAAAATTTCATCACAGTGGTAGCATTCAACACGTGTGAAGGAATTTCTCTAGACCTGAATCCAGAAAATTAATCTAACACCTGTGTAAAAATAGAGATGGTTACTTTATTCTATGTCCTTTTCTCTATTTTTAAACGCCCATTACTTGCTCATTCGCCTTCCCCAGATGTTAGCTGGGAAAAGGAAATCTTTTTTTAAAGCCTATCTAGAAGAATTCACAGACACACAAAGGTGTTGATAGCACCAAAGGTGCAACTTACATCAAAATCTCACAGAATTCAAAATTTTAAGGATCTGTTGTTGCCACTTCATCTTCCATTATTAAATGCATAGAAATCACAAGGTGTATACCTGTGAGAATTCTGTGAATTAACAAACATCTATAATGGATGTTATAATGGAGATGACATTTAGGCTTTGAGGTAGAGCTAATTCAGGTTTTCCAAAGTTTGATCAGCTGTTTAATACAAATATTGTTTTTAATCTACTGCTATGATCACATCATCATATAAGCATGTTTCTTGAAATGGCAGGAAACTTGAGATTTGAGATACTTTTAGAAGGCATAATTCCTATGAACCTTCTAGATGCAAATATGAATTACACTCAGCTAGATCTACCACCATGATCTAAAGCAGTTTTTTCAAACTGGGCCGTGGCTCATTCACTGGCATTGAAATCACCTTATGAACCAAAACTAGCATTTAAAAAATGGAAGATAATAGAAAGCATAACATCATAGTGGTAGGGCATCTTACGTTGAAAGAGAAATCTTTGTTTCTGTGTGTGTGTGTATGCGTGTATCGGGTTATGATACATAGTGGGTTATTTTTAGAGTGAACCAATAAGATATACTTGAAAGCCACTGATCCAAGATTACAATATGCATGTTTCTCAGCCAATATAAACTACTAATAAGGGGAAATTAGTACACACCTAATGGAAAAACAATTTTTCAATAAATTTCATAGACCTTGATATTATCCACAGCCTCTAAAGCAGGTATTCTATCTTTGGATATTTATCTTAAGCATAGATTCCAAAATTCAGACAATGATTATTACATAGAAATATTTGCTGCACTGTTATTCATTGTACTGGGAAACCCAAACATCTTAAATGCTCAATAACAGCACTGGTAGGTCACTTTAGAATATAAATGGTAGTTGAGCATGGTACCATCATTAAAAGCAACATTTTTAGAGAATTTATAGTGACGTGGAGAATGCTTATATTAAATAAAAGGATTCAAACTTATACTCTGTAATCTTAAGAACTGCAAAACTTGTTAAGAGAAAAATCCTAAAATAGTGGTTTTCTGAGTTGGGTTACAGATTGTTTTTATTCTGTTTTTCTACATTTTATGTTTCTACAGTGCACCTGTAGCCTACCTACTGTCTAATGAAAAGGGGTATTTCTTTCCAAAAAAGTTCCCCCGATAAATGAAACATTAAAACAGGGTAAATCCATGCAAAGAAAAAGTAGAACAAAATAATCACCACTGTTTCCTCTTTGTTTAATGTTTGGGTACGATCATATCAACATGGATGTAGAAGGTAAGGAGCTATTTAGGAAAATATTAACATCTGTTCTACTTAGGGTATTGTTTAAGTGTTTATACAGTTTTGTTCAGTTACAAATATTTGGACTTTTACTATGTTATTTTTATTTTGCATGGATACATTATTCTCTTTATTTATTTTTGTTACCTTTATTAGTTATGTTACTTTGTTATGTATTTACAACTCCATTTTTAAATAGTGCTTCTGGAACTTAAAAAAATCCCCCTTTCTAGCTTAATATATATTCTTATCTGCCAAGTAACAATGCTCCTCATCATGGGCTTTGGCAAGGTTGCCACCTTGGTGGACCACCTGTTGGGCCCAAAAGAGTAATATTTTCCTTCTTTCACAGGCAGTTCATAGTGTAATGACTTTGAAGATTCCAGTTCACGCCATCCCTGAGTGATTAAGTACCTGTCCATGAGTAACTTTCCTTTTCTCAAGACCAGCACTTCAGTGAACCGTCCCTGCTGTAACAGATTACCACTAACTTGGCAGCTTATAACAACCCTAACTTCCTATCTTACAGTTCTGAAGATCAGGAATACAAGATGGTTCCCACTGGGCTAAAATCAAGGTGTCACCAAGCCTGAGATCCTTCTGGAGATTTTAGGCAAGAATCTGCTTCCTTGCCTTTTCCAGCTTCTAGAAACTGCCTGCTTTCATGGCCCCTTCCTCCACCTTCAAGGCCTGCAGCATAGCATCTTAAACTCTCTCTTTCTATGCTTCCATCTTCAAGTTGCCCTCTCTGCCTCTGAAATTCCTGCCTCTCTTTTAACAAACACTTTCGAGATTGCACTGGGTCTGCCTTGATAATCAATGGTAACTCACTATCCTTAATTTAATGATATCTGCAAAGTCCCTTTTGTCATGTAAGTAATTTACAGGTTCTGGGGATTAGGACAAGGACATCTTTTAGGGAAACCGTTATTCTTTCTATCATCACCCCATTGCCAGGTTGGACAAAACAGCTTAAAACAGGGGTAGATGGGGGGAGGATCATCTCTCTTGCATTACAGGTAGAGTGATTTGAAAACTGCACTGTGCCTGTAGCTGCCCCCAACGGTGTGTGGACCAGTGATTTTCCACTTAGAGGACAACATCCATTAGCAACAGGATCTGTCACTCAGTCACTGGCAATAGCCAAAGGTTAACCAAAGAAGAGATGGTTTCCAGCTAGCCTGTTACTATTCAAGTCTAAGCATCACAAAAATGTAGATAAGGTGCAAAGTACACATAAATAGACACCAAAGAACCTGCATGTTTCCTTTCGATCACTGTCTCTTGGGCTGCTGCTCTGTAAAAGGGAAATGAGCCAGAGATGGGAGATTATGAGCTCAAAAAAATTCAGAGGTTATTCTAACTTGTGTCTGTTTTTATTTCAGAAATTTTAAAGTTCCTCAAGTAATACCACACTGGAAACAAAAAACATTTAGAAAATACAGTTAAGCAATAATAAAAAGAGTGTTATTTGTATGTCCCATCTGGTTCTTCAAAGCTAAATACAAAACAACTAGGTGCCAGGGTTTTTTTTAAAGACCTTTTTACTGAATTGTGGATTTAGAAGATTAAAATTCATTTAAACAACTAAATTAAACTTCAAAGCAATAAAAACTTTTGGTTATGAGCTTAACTATCTCCATACCTACTGCTTTTGTTTTAAATGCAAGAGTGTGCTATTTTTTAAAATGTAATTGAAATTATAGGCAGTTTTCTCCAGATTTGAGCAGCCCCCACTGTCCCCCAGCTTTTCTTTCATAGTCCAGGTCATGTTTTTCCTGCTTTCCTTCAAAACTGACAGATGAAGTAAAATGCCACATTCACAAGCAAACGAGTCTTTTAATTCCTCTTTGTGGACAATAAAGATATGTGATTCTTTCCTGTCTGTCTCTTCATTTCCTTTAAACTATTTCTTCTCAAGCTTTTACCCTGCCTGAAATATTCCAGCCTCCTCCCCACAAGCCTAATTTCTGCCCATCCCCTCAGAGTGAAAGTGCTCAGTTATGTCCGACCCTTTGCGACCCTATGGACTATACCTTGCCAGGCTCTCCATCCATGGAATTCTCCAGGCCAGAATAGTGGAGTGGGTAGCCATTCCCTTCTCCAGAGTATCCTCCCAACCCAGAGATCAGAACCCAGGTCTCCGGCATTGCAGGCAGACTCTACCATCTGAGCCACAAGGGCTTGCCTGGAGCCTGGCATTTTTGTCATCTTCTCCAGCTTACAGGACCTCTGTTCACAGAAGTTAGGTACCTGTTGCTGAGTCTCCTATGATTTTCAGCAACCAACCTGGGCACTCCACCCATGTCTCCTGACCCTTTCCCAGGGCTGGAGCTCTCCTCCACCCTCACTGCCCCTTGTGCCATCATATTCCAAAAATAGACCTTTACATTTGTTGATGGGATTGACCTTTCAGATATTTGCATTCTTTTCACCCTAGATGCATTATAAATTGCATGAAGGTAGAGATCAGCTAATGTATACTGAGCTCCTACTCTTTGCCAGGTACTAGGCCAAGGACTAGAAATGCAAGGGTAAATTAAGACAATTTTGTTGTAAATTTCTAAGAGTCTGGCTCAGGACACAGAAGTAAACCAACAATGACATGGTTGTATGGAAAGTGTCCTAAAATAGAAACATGTGGGATTGGCCCAGACAGCCTAGATATCGGGAAAGCCTTTGAAAAGGAAGTCCTCCAACTGAGGCATGAAATGCAAGGAGAGCAGGAGGGAGGAAAATTGGTATTCATTTGGCAGGCACTGAGCGCTCGACATGGACCAGGTGTCACTCGTATATCACTTCACCCGATCCTCACAGCAATCCTAGGAAATATGTGGGGAGGGCAGACGACATCAGACAGGTATGATTCATTTACTGTCTCATCATCCATCACTAATCTCAGCAAAGTCCTGGGCAGCACTTCTCATGGTCTTTCTTTTTTTTCTCTCTTTTTTATTTGGTTGTGCCAGGTCTTGGCTGCAGCATGCGAGATTTTCATTGCAGCACACAGAATCTTTAGTTGCAGCATGTGGGATCTAGTTCCCCAACACGGCCCCCTGTATTGGGAACGTGGAGTACCAGCCATTAGACCACAGGGGAATTCCCCTAAATTCCCCTACACAGCACTTCCAATGTGCCAGCACTATTCCAAACACTTAATGTATGTCACTCATTTAATGACTACAATAAACAACTCTGCAAGGTAAGTATTATAGTTATTCTTATTTTACAAATTGGCAGAGTAAGCACAGAGAAGTTAAGTAACTCACCCACAGTCACACAGCGAATAAGTGGGCAAGCTGGATTAAACCAGACACTACAGAAATTCTACCAGACTATTTTTTCATCCCTTGAATATTTTTACTGGTGAAAGTAGTGCATATCCCCCATGGTTCAGCAGGTAAAGAATCTGCCTGCAATGCAGGAGACACAGGGGATGCAGGTTTGATGCCTGGGTTAGGAAGATCCCCCGAAGAAGGAAATGGCAACCCACTTCAGTATTCTTCCCTGGGAAATCCCATGGACAGAGGAGCCTGCTGGACTACAGTCCAAAGGTTCACAAAGAGCTGGACATGACTACACATGCATGCATTCTTACCAGAGAAGCCAACAATCTAAAGTTGTGTAAAATGTAAGTTACTTCTTCACATATCCTCTGATTCCAATGCCAGTTTACATTGATGAGTTTTGATGCTAGATGTATTGATAATTATCCCCATTTTACAGATGGAAAAAGTGAGTCTCATAAATGTTAAATAACTTTTCTGGGTTTACTGAGTTATCAGGTGGACATCTGGGATTCAGCACATTTCTGGGTCCATCTTCTAGGTGGAACTACCAGGCAAACTGGGGACTCTGGTGAAAAGCCTCTGAGCTGACAACAAACACATGCTTTGTCAGCAAAGTAGAGAAAGGCTGCACCTGCCATGCTGATGAAACTGTTGATGATGTGCAAAGGAGCATATGAATTGGACCACAAAGAAAGCTGAATACCCAAGAATTAATGCTTTCAAATTTTGGTGTTGGAAAAGACTCTTGAGAGTCCCTTGGACTGCAAGGAGATCAAATCAGTTAATTCTACAAGAAATCAACCCTGAATATTCACTGGAAGGACTGATGCCTTCCAGTCCTGAAGCTGCAGTGTTTTGGCCACCTGATGTGAAGAGCTGTCTCACTTGAAAAGACCCTGATGCTGGGAAAGATTGAGGGCAGGAGGAGAAGGGGACGATAGAGGATGAGATGTTGGATGGCATCATCGATTCAATGGACATGAATCTGAGCAAATTCTGGAAGACAGTGAAGGACAGAGGAGCCTGGCATGCTGCAGTCCATGAGGTCACAAAGAGTTGGACACAACTTAGTGACTGAACAACAGCAAAGGGGGCACAGAACACTGCTGACCTTTCGGGAAGTTCTCTTGGGTGATGGTGCGGCAGGTGGAACAGCAGAAACCAGAACCTGGAATGAAGCAGTGGTGAGGACTGACACATACTCAAGACACTGGTGGGATGGAGCATCATGATGGAAATTCATGACAGATTTGTTGTGCAGCAAGAGGGAAAAGGGCATTCGGTCATGCATCCCTGGCTTCTGGTCTGGGTCATGGGCTGGGGGAGGGGGTGTTGGGCACCTATGGCATCCCCAGAGGTAGAGAGGAAACTTTTTTCCCATTTGGAGTTTGCTTGTGACAGGGAGCTGATGCTTGGTAAAATCTCAACATTTGCTCAGTCCAGACAAAATGAAACAAAATGAAAAACTTTTGTCTTTGTTATACTGACTGTGGAATGGCTAGAAATCTTACTTTTCTAGAAGTAGCCTCTCATTAGGAGTTCTAGAAACTCCTTCAGATAGTGCAGGCATTCTGAAGTTACTCTTCTGCTACTTTCTTTCTCTAGCCCCTCAGGGGAAAACTTTGCCATGCCTGAAATCTTCCGCCCACTGAGATTTCCTATCAACCCATCTCTGAGCAAACAACCTAATTCTGGGATATGGCTGATCAAATGCATATCATAATGTCCCATCTCTGGCCAGCAGCACCAACCTCAACAGCTGGACCAGAAAGCAAGGAAGCAATAAAGAAAAGAGGGGCCATAGGGACTTCCCTTGTGGTCCAGTGCTTAAGAATCCACCTTCCAATGCAGGGGACATGGATTTGATCCCTGGTCAGGAAACTAAGATTCCAAATGCCTTGGGGCAACTAAGCCTGTGTCACAACTAGAGAGAAGCCTGCACACTAAGACCCAAAGCAGCCATAAATAAATCAATATATAAATGTTGTTTTAAAATTCATTACTATGTAACCACTTAAATGAAAAAATAAAAAGTGGTCACAGAGTGGGTGTGGAGGTTGATGATCAGTTTACAAGACCACAGCATGGCAAAAGCAAGCGAGTTTGCCACTAGGAGGCCAGGCCTGGGAAAAACTGCAGAAGTAATAGGTCTTTGTTTCAGAGTTGAAAATCTTGACCAAGACACAGGACCAGGACAAGGGAACCCACTACAGCAATAATTCTGTAGAATTCTCTGGAACTCAGAGTCAGCAAACAGATTCGCTGCAGCATCTACTCTGGGGTTTCCAGACGATTTTTTCTGGCTTAACAGCTCAGATCTACCCTGCTAAGTCTGAACCTGACAGTTTTCTGGACTTGATGAGAATGCTGATAGGAGCAGAGTAATTACTGGCCAGCTAAATAGTCAAAATCCAACAAATGATAAACAAAAGGAAGACAGCTGTTGGTGTTCAGTATAGAAGTCTTTGAGCCCTAAGGAAGTCACTTCAGTGAAAAACTGTAGTGTAGTAAGGGTGATGCCACAAACTATTTTATGGTTAATATTATCATCTTACCTGGCAGTGAAACAAAATGTTTATCCAAAAAATTTCCACCCAGATGCCTAATTTGTGTGCTTAATGGATAGATTTCAGGTCCTTGGAAAACTCACTCCTCACATGCTGGGAATAGATGCTGGGAACTTGTCTGTTTACCACTTTCTCCCAGTTCTTTTTCTTTTGGCTACACCCCACTGAGTGTAGGATATTAGTTTCCTGACCAGGGATCCAACCTGCATCCCCTCCATTGGAAGCATGGAGTCTTAACCACTGGACCACTAGGGAAGTTCTTTGTTTTCCTTTTTTTCTCTCCCGGTTCTGGCCCAAGGACAGACCACCTATCTGAAACTGCAGAGAAATGTCCTTAGGGCAGAATGAGATGGTGGACTGGCCCAGGCCCCACCCAATGGCCTGAAGAGGAGAGGCTGGGCTGGAGGAAGCGGGCAGTACCTCCCGTCGTGCCCTGTGCGCTCCTTGAGAAACCCAAGGCACTGGAAACTGGGGGTCCACAATCCTGACCCCCACCTGGATAGACACTAGAATATCTCTGCCCTCCCCTCCATCAGACACGTCTCTGTTTCCTATGATTTCCTTCCCGTCCAAGCCTGCCCCTGATACTCATTCATCCCACTTCACTGGGATAAACAGCACACAGAGGATGGTTTCTCAGACCTGCCCTTGATGAAAGAGGTAAACCACGCCAGGAGTTCCAGACTCTCCTGCCTCTACTGGCCGGTAGGGAAAAGTAAGTGTGAAGCAGTCAGCTTCCTGTCAACATTTGGAAGTGGGGACATCCTGTAACCCCAGTCATTTCAGCTCAATGTTCGTTTCTTGGTATCATCATCCTAATCAAACAAAATACAGTTGACCCTCACTATAGGAGAAGGCAATGGCACCCACTCCAGTACTCTTGCCTGGAAAATCCCATGGACGGAGGAGTCTGGTAGGCTACAGTCCATGGAGTCGCTAAGAGTCAGACATGACTAAGAGACTTCACTTTCACTTTTCACTTTCATGCACTGGAGAAGGAAATGGCAACCCGCTCCAGTGTTCTTGCCTGGAGAATCCCAGGGGCGGCGGAGCCTGGTGGACTGCTGTCTATGGGGTCGCACAGAGTCGGACACGACTGAAGTGACTTAGCAGCAGCAGCAGCAGCATTGGAGGTCTGAATTTGCAAATCTGCCTATTCACTAAAATGTATATGTATTTGTAACCCCTAAAGCAATAAAGGGTTCCTTCAGTAGTCACAGGTGAAAAAGTGAAAGTGTTTGTCACTCAGTCGTGTCTGACTCTTTGCGACCCCATGGACTGTAGCCCACCAGGTGCCTCTGTCCACGGGATTCTCCAGGCAAGAATAGTGGAGTGGGTTGCTATTCCCTTCTCCAGGGGATCTTCCCAACCCAGGGATCAAAGCTGGTCTCCTGCATTACAGGCAGATTCTTTACCGTTTGAGCCACCAGGGAGGATAGTAGTCACAGGTGTTCAAAGACACCCCACCAGACACCAAATTCTATGGATGCTCAAATCCCTTTTATAAAATGGTGTAGTGTTTCAATGGAACCTACACACATCTTTCTGTATACTTTAAACCATCTCTAGATTACTTATAATACCTAATACAATGAAAATGCTATGTAGATAGTTGTCATTGCAAGCAAATTCAACTTTTGCTTTTTGGAAATTTTTTTTTTTTTTTTTTTTTGGTATTTTTCAACGACTGTTGGTTGAACCTGCAGATATAGAGGACTGACTGTACTTGCAGCACTTTTGTAGTCATTTGTACATAAATGCAGATTAGTGAGAAATTTGAGTCTCTGGGCAGTTAGCTGAGATTAAATAATCTGATATTCTGCCTTCTTGTTTCAGCTCTCACACTGTAAATAACATTATTTGCACAGGCTATTTAGTGCCACACTTTTCAAAATTTTGAGCTTTTTGTTGGTGATTTTGCTATTTAAGGGGGCTTCCCTGATGGCTCAGATGGTAAAGAATCTGCCTACAATGCAGGAGACCCGGGTTCGATTCCTGGGTTGGGAAGATACAGTGGAGGACGGCATGGCAACCCACTCCACTATTCTTGCCTGGAGAATTCCCATGGACAGAGGAACCTGGTGGGCTACAATCCATGGGGTTGTGAAAAGTTGGAAATGACTGAGTGACTAACCTTCATACACTTGCTGTTTAAAATGACTCCCAAGCATAATGTTGAAGTGCTGTCTTTTCCTAAACTCAAAGTGGCTGTGATGTGTCTTATGGAGAAAATATATCTGTTAGATTAGCTTCATTCAGGCATAAGTTTAGTGCTGCTGGCCATGAGTTCAATGTTAATGAGTCAAAAATATACATTAAATAAGGTGTCTTCCCTGGTAGCTCAGGTAGTAAAGAGTCTGCCTGCAGTGCGGGAGACCCGGGTTCGATCCCTGGGTCTGGAAGATCCCCTGGAGAAGGAAATGGCAACCCACTCCAGTACTCTTGTCTGAAAAATCTCATGGACTGAGGAGCCTGGCAGGCTACAGTCCATGGGGTCACAAAGAGCAGGACACGACTGAGTGACTAACTAAGTGCTTCGAATAAAGAATAGGTAATGCTGCCTTGTGATGACTTCCCTTTAACTAGATAAGGTGTCTTTAGGGCTTTCCTGGTGTCTCAGGCATTAAAGAATCTGCCTGCTATGCAGGAGATCTGGGTTCAGTCCCTGGGTTGGGAAGATTCCCTGGAGGTCATGGCAACCCAGTCATTCTTGTCTAGAGAATCCCTATGGACAGAGGATCCTGGTGGACTAGAGTCCATGGAGTCACAAAGAGTTGGACATGACTGAGCAATGAAACACAAGGTGTCTTTAAACAGAAACACACATAAAACAAAGTTATATCTTCACCACTGATGGAAATTTTGTGATCAGAGGCTTGCAGGAACCTAACCCTGCATTTCCCCTAGGAGCAACGATTCAGTATTTGCTGCAACTCCGTAGATTATAACTACCAATAATAGTAAATCATCTGGATCTGAAACCCCTCATTTGGCTATCCATTTGGGAGCCCTCATTTGATGAGCCTATTTTAGTACTCAAAGTTCTCAGCGTTCTCTCTCATGGGACTTCTAGGATATGGTGGATTATCGCTTGGGACCCATAATAATATACTGGAATTCGTGTATGATTTTTTTAATTAGGTGAAATTTTAGTATATTCCTATTGGAGAATGCTTTCTAGAATGGGAATATGTACTGGTCACAGTCTCCACAGCTGACATTGGCCAAACCTAGCTGGAAACCAGCTGACAAAGGAGCCTAGGAACAACCTCTGGAGTTGGAGAAGGTCAAAGAATGGATCTAAGGGAGGGACAAATAGAAAATTAAATCTGTCAATAGAGCACAGATTTAACTAGGCAATCCCATCATTAATATTCATTTAAGAAGGTCTTCTAATCTCTCAAGGGATAACCACAACAATGTGGTCACTCACCTAGAGCTGGACATCCTGGAGTGTGAAGTCAGACGGGCCTTAGGAAGCATTACTACAAACAAAGCTAGTGGAAGTGACAGGATTCCAGCTAAGTTATTTCAAATCCTAAAAGATGATGCTGTTAAAGTGCTGTACTCAATATGTCAGCAAATTTGTAAAACTCAGCAGTGGCTGCAGGACTGGAAAAGATCAGTTTTCATTCTAATCCCAAAGAGGGGCAATGCCAAAGAATGTTCAAATTACCACATAATTGCGCTCATTTCACATGCTAGCGAGGTTATGCTCAAAATCCTTCAAGCTAGGCTTCAGCAGTATGTGAACCGAGAACTTCCAGGTGTAGAAGCTGGGTTTCAAGGAGGCGGAGATCATATTGCCAACAACAATTATTAATGTACACATACTAAATGCTCTGAAGGAAAAGAGCTTGATGTTCTGACCGCTTAGGACACAAGACCATGACCTGGACAGGGAGTGAGGGGAGGCTCCCCAAAAGGAAAGCTTAAGATAAGCCCTGAAAGACGAGTAAGAGACAAGCAGCCCAATCAGAGGGAAGAACATGTACAAAGGCGCTGAGAAGGAAGGGGGCAGGATGCTCACAGGGAGCCGTTAACAAAAATGTAAAATCTATAGTGTTTTGAGGGGAAATTTGGAAGTTACTATAATAAATATATATATGTATATATATATATTTTAGCCATGCCATTTGGCTTTCCGGATCTTAATTACCTGACCAGAGACCAGGAAATAAACCTGTGCCCCCTGCAGTAGAAGTGTGAAATCCTAACCACTGTACAGCCAGGGTATTCCTAGGAAGTTGCTATAATATTTTAAATGTGCACACTCCTCAACCCAGCAAACCTATTTGCACAAGTAGCATTAACCTGATGGTGAGGAGAGCCGTGCTTGTTATAACAAAACTCTGGAAACAGCCTAACTGTCCATGAATTAGACAATAGTAACCTAAACTGCAGCCTGGAGTGCTGCAGTCCATGGGGTCACAAAGAGTCAGGCACGACTTAGCAACTAAACAACAACAAACTAAACTATAGAACATCCATTTTACAAAATTCCAGGCAGCAATTAAAAAGAATAAAGTAGTGGAATTCTCTGATAGTCCAGTGGTTAGGACTCTGAGTTCTCAATGCCAACGGCCTGGGTTCAGTACCTACCTGGTAAGGGAACTACGATTCCACAAGCCACATGGCACACCCCAAAAATAAAATAAAGTCTAACCTTTTAAAAAATAAATAGGTCAAATTTCTTTTAAAGGAATGAAGTAGACAAAGACACAGTAGCTTGGGAATACCTAAAAGATTTAGTGGTTAGAGAGAAGAAGAAGGTTATTAGCAGCTGTCCCAGTAGGTACTCACCTCCGCAAGTACTCGGCCCCTGAACGAAGGCAATTGCAAACAAAGGCTAATCCTTCCTTGGCATGTTTTTCAAAAACTAAAGCAGAAGGCTCCTTCATGAGGTAAACTTTCATTGCTTTCATGACACATCAGGAAGATCCACGGAGTTATACATTAGGGGGGCCTGACATATTTATTTTCCATTAATAAATCTGAGCTTCTCTTGAGGCAACAAGGTAAACTTGATTAAAGTTCTCTTCCAGATGATTCCCGAGTGGGAGCTTTCTCTCCTGTATTTCAACACCTGGTGCAGCTCCTTGTCACACGGTTGCCAGGAGATAGCAGAAAAGCCAACTCCCCATGTCCTCTGCTATGGTAACATGCCATTGTTTCCTGATCCATCTTCTTTCTGACGGAGTCCGTATTTCTGAGAGTAGTATGCTACCCTTGATTATTCAGTTAATCTTGCAGAGAGAAAAGAATCCTTCTAACCCCCATTCTGCACAAAGAGAATTCCTCATGTGGAAGCAGCCTGCCACTGACTTTTCCTTTGGGATCTCACATTGCAGCTGCCATCATTCTGTCTTATCCTTCCAAGGTTTCCGTGAGACACTTCTGGTAACAGAAATAAACTTTGGACCCTTCCAAGTACAATAACTCACTTAATTGGTGACTTCTCAAATAGAAGGCAAGGTCTTCATAGGTTTTTCCTAACCTGCGAGAGAAAGTGTGTTGAACACAGGGTTGATGGAAATGGGGCTCACCAAGTGTCTCAATTTCTTCATCTGCAGAATGGAGATGTAGCCCCTTGTAGGTTCCTGTGAGGATTAAATGAGTGAGTGTACGTGATGCCCTTAGAACAGTGACTGGCACACGGAAGAGGCTCAAGAAACATCAGCTATTATTATCATTATAAGTAAAATGGACTCCCACTTGTTTTGACCAGGAATTTTAACCAAATTTATAGAAAAAAGAACTAAAATATAAATTATTAGGACTGTTTCATTTGTAAGTGACCAAGGCGTGTCTCATTATTGCACTTCACTTTATTGTATTTGGCAGATACTGTGCTTTTAACAAATGGAAGATTTTGTCAACCCGGCATTGTCAGATGATGGTTAGCATTTTTTTGGTAATAAAGTACTATTAAATTTTACTTATTTGTTTCTTTTTATTCTTGTCTGCCTTGGGTCTTCATTGCTGTGCACCAGCTTTCTTTAGTTGTGGCGAGTGGGGGCTCATTGTAGTGGTTTCTCTTGTTGCAAAGCACAGGCTCTAGGCGCACGGGTTTAGTAGTGGTGGCACACGGGTTTAGTTGAGCCGAGGTGTATGGAATCGTCCCGGACCAGGGATCAAATCTGTGTCCCCTCCATTGGTGTGCAGATTCTTAACCACGGGCATCGAGTGAACTGCCAAGAAGAGTTACTGACTGGAGGACGGAAAGGAGGTGGGAGATGGTAGAGCTGAAGGATCATCAGCAATAGGAGATGGAGGGCAAGCTGCAATTTCACTCGTGCCTGACGTTGACAGCACGGGTTCTGGTTCCTTGTTGGCTTCAGTTCTACCTAGCCTCTTGAAACAAACAATCCAGTGATGTCCAGGCAGTAGCTCCTTTTTTCATCATAGATGACATGGTAGCACTGGGCTGCATTCTAAATGGCTGCTGCAACCTTTGTGTTCTGTTCTATGTTTGGGTCCTGTGCCTCCTCAAATAAAGAAAATCCCCTTGCCATTTCCTTGCATCGTGAATTTCTTTGGTTCTTCAGTTACTTCTTCCTATTGTCTCTCACTGTCCTTTCTCTGAGCCAGTGCATTTTTCTCATCACTGCTGCTTTTTGCTTGCTTCCAGACATTCTGGGCTTGATATAAAAATACTGTATTACTGTACTTTATACAGTACTGGGGCTCTTTAGTTCCTCTTCACTTTCTGATGTTAGAGGGGTATTATCTGCAATGACTAGATTTGTCAGCCAATATTTAATATTAATTTCTCAACAAACACAGGAAACAAAAATGATCAAATGAAGACTGCTTGCAAACAAGAGTGTCTAAACCTTGACATGATGCTGACTTTGGTTTTATTGGGCCTGCCATTGTTGTGAAAGGAGGACGACAAGGCTGTATATTGTCACCCTGCTTATTTAACTCCTATAGAGAGTATATTATGCAAAATGCCAGGCTGAATAAATCACCATCTGGAATCAAGGTTGCCAGGAGAAATATCAACAACCTCAGATATGCAAATGATATCACTTTAATGGCAAAAAGTGAAAAAAAACTAAAGAGCCTCTTGATGAAGGTGAAAGAGGAGAGTGAAAAAGCTGGCTTATAACTCAACTTTCAAAAAACTAAGATCATGGCATCTGGTCCCATCACTTCATGGCAAACAGATGGGGGAAAAGTGGAAGCAGTGGCAGATTTTATTTTCTTGGGCTCCAAAATTGCTGCAGACAGTGACTGCAGCCATATAGTCAAAGCTATGGTTTTTCCAGTAGTCATGTATGGATGTGAGAGTTGGACCATAAAGTAGGCTGAGCGCCAAAGAGTTGATGCTTTCAAACTACGGTGCTGGAGAAGACTCTTGAAAGTCCCTTGTACTGCAAGGAGATCAAACCAGTCAATCCTAAAGGAAATCAACCCTGAATATTCATTGGAAGGACTGGCTGAAGCTGAAGCTCTAATACTTTGGCCACCTGATGTGAAGACCTGACTCACTGGAAAAGACTCTGATGCTGGAAAAGATTGAAAACAAAAGGAGAAGAGGGCAGCATGGGATGAAATGGATAGATAGCATCACTGACTCAGTGGACATGAATCTGAGCAAATTCTCGGAGATACTGAAGGACAGGGGAGCCTGGCATGCTGTAGTCCATGGGGTTGCAAAGAGTTGGACACAACTTAAGGACTGAACAACAACAGCCATCTTTGTATGACTGTCTTTGGTTTTGAAGGCTGGACTTACACATTGACCAGATGACCACTGACAGTGCCAAATCAAAGCTGAGAAGGAATAAATCTGTGTAGGCAGCTGCACACCAATATCAGTGGACAAGATTTGGAGTTTCAGTCTGTCAAAAATAGGTAAAGACCTTGATACCCAGTTAGACCCATCAGGCCCCAGCTGAATCCCATTTGTTACTGTAGCTAAATATCCATTGATCCCACTGCTTTTTTTTTTTTTTCCCTAGAGAAGTCAACAACTATTCTTTAATTGGAATACATCCCACTCATATCCTGAGGCCTGGTATGAAATTCTCACTGGCAGACCTGGCATGGGAGGCTGGGCATGGACAGTAGGAGTTTTGGCCTTATCATATTTCCAATTTGATTTTCCCCAAGAGGGTGATAAAAATAAAGGGATAGTCAGAACAAGAATATATTTAGACAATTACTTGCCTGCTAGTTTCTGGGTAAATTGATTATCTGCTCTGTTACCAATGTAGTCAACTACATATTATTTAAATGTATTTATCTGCAAAAGGTTGCCCACTGATAATGAAATAGAATCTTATTACAGCCTCTTCACTGACCCAAGTATGCCCTGACTTTCTGGGTTAGGGTTATGTTACATTAGGGTTATCTTGCATTATATTGTAATTCCCAAACTTTTTGGCCTCAGGACCTCTTTACACACTTAAAAATTGTTGAGGACCTCAAAGAGTTTTTAGTTATGTGGGTTGGATCTATGAATATTTACCAACTCATGCAGAAATAACAACAATTCCATTTCATGTTAATATAACATTTTCTGAAAAATAATCATCTTTTCCAAAACCACAAGAGAGAGGGAGAGGGAGAGAGAGAGAGTTAATTTTTCAAATCTCTTTAGTATATGGCATAGTACAACACTGCAGATTTTACATTTATTTGTGTGCTAAATAAGTTGTGATGGCTTTGGTTGAAGGATATGAAGATTATCTGGGCTCATAAAGATACAGAGTTGGAAAAGAGAGGGCTGTTATAATAGCCTTTTCAGATGATTTTGGATATTCTTTGATACTACACTAAAATTTGACAATTGGTACTTTCTTAAAAGGTTAGCTGCAGTATAGAATCGGAAATCACATCAATGACTTTTCTTGCACTCTGTCACATTAAAATTCATTGGTTTATCTCGCATTTGCCAAGATTTTGTATTGTCATGCATTCCAATACCTGGAAAATACTGGTTTTCTGAATTAGGCAGGTCTCCCAAATGTTGACCCAATTCATTACACAATATTTAAAAAGTAACAGTCACCACTAACTTCATCAGAAAAGCTGCTGATGGAAAGCTACTGAATTCATGGACATGGATGCAAGTTTTTAAAAGTTCTATTTCTGAAAAGTTTGAAAGTTAGAATTTTACCACTAGCAATAAATACTGCTGGTTGTTTACTTTAAAGTAGCAAATCCATTTTGCTAGTTTTCAACAAACTGTCCATCAGATATCCAGGTCTCACTAGCCACAGATTGACAGTTACTCTTTCAGGTAAAAATGGCATTTCATAAGGAAGGTGGCTAGTTTAGCTAATAACTCAAATAGTCACCCAAGATATGCATTCTTCAGGATATGCAGCCCCAGATCTTTATGAAGATATTTCATTTTGCCACACTGAATATTAAAAAGGTGTATAATCAAGAGTTGAGGTTTAATAAAATTAATAATTTCTACTGTTTCACTAAGGACATTCTTGAAGTTAAAATGACTCTTTTTTTTTTTTATGCAAGGGTGTAATGATGAAAATACAATCACAGCTAACGTAATTCTGTGCCCTTGCCTTGATTCCTACTGACGTCTCAGCAGTTCTTCTTGTGATTACTTTGGCACTATCAGTGCATATTAACTGAATTCCTCAGTGTTTGTGTGTTTTAACTTTAATCCAGTCTGTTCTTTGATCCATGGACTCAGTGACACAAGCCGAGAAAAAGTGGGACAGACTTTGCATGGACAGACTATCTGCATGTTAAGTTTAAACTGAAAAACTGAAAATCATTGTTTTTTTAGATATGGGCAGATATATTTTATTCATTGAAAGATAAAACACATTTTGAATAAGTACATATTGTTTTACTGATTCACAAAATTTGACAGAATAATGGCTCAATAATTCATGGTGGTCTTTACCACCATTCTCTGTCTAGCAAGACAAGCTTTCTTTCCAAAGAATGGGATATACATACTCTTTTAAAAAAAATAATAATGGCTTTTTTGCATATGTTTTATATTTCTTCTAAGAATTTCATTCACTCTTTCATACATTATAACTTAAATATAATTATAAAATATAAAACAATTATATTGAAGCTCTGCTCAGTGACCACAGTATCAAGCATAAACGGAGACTAAATAGTTCAACCAAAAGCACCTCCATTCTTACATTCCAGCTGGGGAGATTAACAAGGAAACAGCAAATTTATAACTTTCTACAGGTAATTTCTCTGTCTTGACTCTCCTGACATCCCATGCAGTAGGCAATTGCAGTAGGCAGAATAATGCCTCCCCAAAGAAGACTATCCTAACCCCCCAAATCTGTGAATATGTTACCTTACATGGCAAACAGTGATTAAGTTAAGGATCCTGAGATGTGAAATCATCCTAGATTATCTGAGTGGGCTCAATGTAATCACAAAGGTCCATATGAGAGGGAGACTGGAAAGTTAGAAGGAGAAGATGTGACCGTGGAAGCAGAATTTGGAGTAATGCAGAGCCATGGGCCAAGGAATGTGGGAGCAAATTCTCTCCCATAGCCTCCACAAGGAATGCAATCCAGTCAATAGCTCACTGAGACCCAGCTTGTACTTTTGATCTCTAGCAACTATAAGATAAGATTTGTGTTGTTCAACTGTAAGATTTGTGTTGTTCAAAGCAACTAAGTTTGTAAAAAACTAAATATAGAACTATCATATGATCCAACAATCTCACTCCTGGACATATATCCAGAGAAAACCATAATTAGGAAAAATACACCAATATATTGTATTGTATTATATCAATATATTATATTGATATAATGTATTGTATCAATATATTATATCACCAAAAATACACCAGTGCACCCCAAAGTCCATTGCAACACTATTTATAATAGCCAAGACACGGAAAAACCTAAATGTCCATAAAGATGTAGTACATATATACAATGGATTATTACTCAGCCATATAAAAAAATGAAATGATGCTATTTGCAGCAACATGGATGGACCTAAAGATTGTACTGAGTGAAGTAAGTCAGACAGAGAAAGATAATATCATGATATCATTTATATGTGGAAATTAAAAAGAAAATGGACTTATTTATAAAACAGAGTCACAGATGTAGAAAACAAACATGGTTTCCAGGAGGAAAAGGGGGAAGGGACAAATTGGGAGATTTGGATTGATATATACACACTACTATATATAAAATAACTAATAAGGACATACTGTATAGCACAAAGAACTCAATACTCTGTAATGATCTATATGGGGAAAGAATCTAAAAAACAGTGGATATATGCATATATATAGAACTGATTCACTTTGCTGTACACCTGGAACTAACAAAACATTGTAAATCAACTATACTCCAACAAAAATTATAGAAAAAATCAGCAACTAAGTTTGTGGTAAGTTTATTACAGCAGCAGGAAACTAATACAGTTGGGCATCATTACTGGCCCTGTTTGACAGATGAAAAAAATGAGTGAGATGTTCACATGACTTAAACCACATACATTGTGGAGAAAATACATAATGGTATAACTCCCATAGAAGACATTTTAATATTATCTATCAAAATTACCAATGCATCTACTCCAGTTACCTGCCTAAGGCAGATATACCTACTTGCATGAAATGGCACATGTTCAAGTCCATTCACAGCAGCATCATTCATTAGAGCAAAATATCAGATACAATCCAATTAAGAGAGACCAGAAATAAACCCACACATCTACAGACAATTAATCTTTGACAAAGGAGGCAAAAATATAGAATGGAGAAAAGACAGTCTCTTCAGCAAGTAATGTTGGGAAAGCTGGACAGACCTCACATCACACACAAAGATAAATTCAAAATGCCTTCTCAGTCTAAGCTCAGTCACTCAGTAGTGTCCGAATCTTTGTGACCCCATGAACCGCAGCATGCCAGGCCTCCCAGTCCATCACCAACTCCCAGAGTCCACCCAAACCCGTGTTTATTGAGTCGGTGATGCCATCCAACCATCTCATCCTCTGTCATCCCCTTCTTGTCCTGTCCTCAATCTTTCCCAGCATCAGGGTCTTTTCAAATGAGTCAGCTCTTCACATTAGGTGGCCAAATTATTAGAGTTTCAGCTTCATCATTAGTCCTTCCAATGAACACTCAGGACTGATCTCCTTTAGGATGGACTGGTTGGATCTCCTTGCAGTCCAAGGGACTCTCAAGAGTCTTCTCCAACACCACAGTTCAAAAGCATCAATTCTTCGGTGCTCAGCTTTCTTTATAGTCCAACTCCCACATCCATACACGACCACTGCAAAAACCATAGCCTTGACTAGATGGACCTTTGTTGCAAAGTAATGTCTCTGCTTTTTAATATGCTATCTAGGTTGGTCATAACTTTCCTTCCGAGGAGTAAGCATCTTTTAATTTCATGGCTGCAATCACCATCTGCAGTGATTTTGGAGCCCCCCAAAATAAAGACTGATACTGTTTTCACTGTTTCCCCATCTATTTCCCATGAAGTGATGGGACCAGATGCCATGATCTTCGTTTTCTGAATGTTGAGCTTTAAGCCAACTTTTTCACTCTCCTCTTTCAGCTTCATCAAGAGGCTCTTTAGTTCTTCTTCACTTTCTTCCATAAGGGTGGTGTCATCTGCATATCTGAGGTTATTGATATTTCTCCCAGCAATCTTGATTCCAGCTTGTGCTTCTTCCAGCCCAGCATTTCTTATGATGTACTCTGCATATAAGTTAAATAAGCAGGGTGACAATATACAGCCTTGACATACTCCTTTTCCTATTTGGAACCAGTCTGTTGTTCCATGTCCAGTTCTAACTGTTGCTTCCTGACCTGCATACAGGTTTCTCAAGAGGCAAGTCAGGTGGTCTGGTATTCCCATCTCTTTCAGGATTTTCCACAGTTTATTGTGATCCACTCAGTCAAAGGCTTTGGCATAGTCAATAAAGCAGAAATAGATGTTTTTCTGGAACTCTCTTGCTTTTTCCATGATCCAGTGGATGTTGGCAATTTGATCTCTGGTTCCTCTGCCTTCTAAAACCAGGTGGAACATCTGGAAGTTCACATTTCACGTACTGCTGAAGCCTAGCTTGGAGAATTTTGAGCATTACTTACTAGTGTGTGAAATGAGTGCAATTGTGCGGTAGTTTGAGCATTCTTTGGCATTGCCTTTCTTTGGGATTGGAATGAAAATTGACCTTTTCCAGTCCTGTGGGCACTGCTGAGTTTTCCAAATTTGCTGGCATATGGAGTGCAACACTTTCACAGCATGATATTTTAGGATTTGAAATAGCTCAACTGGAATTTCATCACCTCCACTAGCTTTGTTCGTAGTGATGCTTCCTAAGGCCCACTTGACTTCACATTCCAGGATGTCTGGCTCCATTCCAGGATGTCTGGCTCTAGGTGAGTGATCACACCATTGTGATTATCTAAGTCATGAAGATCTTTTTTGTATAGTTCTTCTGTGTATTCTTGCCACCTCTTCTTAATATTTTCTGCTT
>NW_011494902.1:3491357-3493218 GCF_000754665.1 Bison bison bison
TTTCCTCTATTTCTTTGCACTGATCACTGAGGAAGGCTTTCTTATCTCTCCTTGCTATTCTTTGGAACTCTGCATTCAAATGGGAATATCTTTCCTTTTCTCCTTTGCTTTTCGCTTCTCTTCTTTTCACAGTTATTTGTAAGGTCTCCTCAGACAGCCATTTTGCTTTTTTGCATTTCTTTTCTTGGGGATGGTCTTGATCCCTGTCTCCTGTACAATGTCATGAACCTCCGTCCATAGTTCATCAGGTACTCTATCTATCAGATCTAGGCCCTTAAATCTATTTCTCACTTCCACTGTATAATCATAAGGGATTTGATTTAGGTCATACCTGAATGGTCTAGTGGTTTTCCCCACATTCTTCAATTTAAGTCTGAATTTGGCAATAAGGAGTTCATGATCTGAGCCACTGTCAGCTCCTGGTCTTGTTTTTGCTGACTGTATAGAGCTTCTCTTTCTTTGGATTAATGACTTTAATATAACACAGGACACCATAAAACTCCTAGAAGAGAACATAGACAAGACATTCTTTGACATAAATCATGGCAATGTTTTCTTAGGTCAGTCTCCCAAGGCAATAGCAATAAAAGCAAAAGTAACCAAATGGGACCTAATCAAATTTATAAGCTTTGGTACAGCAAAGGAAAACAAAGACAACTTATGAACTGGGGGGAAAATATTTGCAAACAGTGTGACTGACAAAGGCTTAATTTCCAAAATATACAAATAGCTCATACAACCCAATAACAAAAAACAAACAAACCAATGTAAAAGAATGGGCAGAAGACCTAAATGGACATTTCTCATAAGAAGACTTACAGATGGTCAATAGACACATGAAAAGATGCTCATTATCCCTAATTATCAGAGAAATCCAAATAAAACTATGTTGTGGTACCACTTTACATTGGTCAGAATGGCCATCATTAAAAAGCTTATAAATAATAAATGTTGGAGAGAGTATAAAATGCAAACCCTCCTACACTGTTGGTGGGAATGTAAATTGGTGCGGTCACAATGGAAAACATTATGGAGGTTCCTTAAAACACTAACAATAAAGTTACCATATGATCTAGCAATCCCATTCTTGGGCATATATTTGGAGAAAACTCTTATTCAAAAAGATACAAGTGTCCCAATATTCATAGCAGCACTATTTACAATAGCCAAGACAGAAACAACTTAAACATCCATTGACAGATAAGTGGATAAAGGTGTGGAAAATATATACAATGGAATATTACTCAGCCATAAAAAGAATGAAATAACACCATTTGCAGCAACATGGATGGACCTAGAGATTGTCATATGAGTGAAATGAGTCAGAGAAATATCACATTTCTCTTATATCATATTCCATTTATATGTGGAATCTATGATGCAAATAAATTTATTTACAAAACAGAAATAGACTCACAGACATAGAAAACAAATTCATGGTTACCAAAGAGGAAAAACGAGTGAGAGATAAATCAGGAGGTTTCAGATTAACAAACTAGTATATATGAAATAGATAAACAACAAGGTCCTACTATATAGCACAGGGAACTATATTTAATATCTTGCAGTAATCTATAATGGAAAAGAATGTGAAAAAGCATATATACATAGCTGAATCACTTTGCTATACACCATAAACTAACACTATAAATCAACTACACTTCAATAAGATTGTTTTTAAAAAGAAACAATCCAGTTGTTTATCTCTAGGGGAGTAAAAAGGCAGAGGAACCAGAGATCAAATTGCCAACATCCGTTGAAACATCAAAAAAGCAAGAGAGTTCAAGAAAAACATCTATTTCTGCTTTATTGACTATGCCAAAGCCTTTGACTGTGTGGATCACAACAAACTGTGGGAAAT
>NW_011494902.1:3493318-3494928 GCF_000754665.1 Bison bison bison
AGGGGAATACCAGACCACCTTATCTGTCTCCTGAGAAATCTGTATGCAAGTCAAGAAGCAACAGTTAGAACTGGACATGGAACAACAGACTGGTTCCAAATCAGGAAAGGAGTACCTCAAGGCTGTATATTGTCACCCTGCCCATTTAACCTATATGCGGAATACATCATGAGAAACGCTAGACTGGATGAAACATAAGCTGGAATCAAGATTGCCAGAAGAAATATCAATAACCTCAAATATGCAGATGACACCACCCTTATGGAAGAAAGTGAAGAAGAACTAAAGAGCCTGTTGATGAAAGTGAAAGAGGACAGTAAAAATGTTGGCTTAAAACTCAACATTCAGAAAAATTAAGATCATGGCATCTGATCACTTCATGGCAAATAGATGGGGAAGCAATGGAAACAGTGACAGACTTTATTCTGGGCTCCAAAATCACTTGCAGATGGTGACTGCAGCCATGAAATTAAAAGATGTTTACTCCTTGGAAGAAAAGTTATGACCATATGACCGACCTAGACAGCATATTAAAAAGCAGAGACATTACTTTGCCAACAAAGGTCCGTCTTGTCAAAGCTATTTTTTTTTTCAAGTAGTCATGTATGGTTGTGAGAGTTGGACTATAAAGAAAGCTGAGCACCGAAGAATTGATGCTTTTGAACTGTGGTGTTGGAGAAGACTCTTGAGAGTCCCTTGGACTGCAAGGAGATCCAACCAGTCCATCCTAAAGGAAATCAGTCCTGAATATGCATTTGAAGGACTGATGCTGAAGCTGAAACTCCAATACTTTGGCCACCTGATGCAAAGAGCTGACTCATTGGAAAAGACCCTGATGCTGGGAAAGATTGAAGGAGGGAGGAGAAGGGGACGACAGAGGATGAGATGGTTGGATGGCATCACTGACTCAATGAACATGAGTTTGAGTAAACTCCAGGAATTGGTGATGGACAGGGAATCCTGGCATGCTGCAGTTCATGGGGTTGTAAAGAGTTGGATATGACTGGGCGACTGAACTGAGCTGAGGGGAGTAAGGAAATAAAATTCACAGTGGAACAGTATGCAGCTGTAGAAAAGAATGAGGAAGCTCTCTAAATACTGATATGGAAAGATCTCTAAGAGACACTGCTAAGTGAAAAAAAAATATAGTGTGCTACCTTTTGTGTATGAAAAGGGAGAAAACAAGAATATATTATTTTTATTTGCTTATTTTTGAATAAAATACTGGAAGGACACACCCACAGCTAACACAGACGATAAAGTGAAAATGAAGTCGTGTCCGACTCTTAGCGACCCCGTGGAGTGTAGCCCACCAGGCTCCTCCTTCCATGGGATTCTCCAGGCAAGAATACTGGAGTGGGTTGCCATTTCCCTCTCCAAAACACAGAAGATAAGGCTGTGTGAAATGAGGAATGGATGGGGAGAGAGGTGGGGGATAATTTTTTTCAATATATATATTTTTTCATATCTGATTTTAACTATGTGAATGTGCTACCCTATTTTTTCTTTTTTTATTATTATTTTATTTTATTTTTAACTTTACAATATTGTATTGGTTTTGCCATATATCAAAATGAATCTGCCACAGGTATACACATGTTCCCCATCCT
>NW_011494902.1:3495244-3521542 GCF_000754665.1 Bison bison bison
ACACATGTTTCAATGCCATTCTCCCAAATCATCCCACCCTCTCCCTCTCCCACAGAGTCCAAAAGACTGTTCTATACATCAGTGTCTCTTTTGCTGTCCCGTATACAGGGTTATTGTTACCATGTTTCTAAATTCTATATATATGCGTTAGTATACTGTATTGGTATTTTTTTCTAATTAATTTTGAAGTGAGTTTAACTAGCTGGTCGAAAGTTGTGCAATTATAACAATAGAAGCAACAAAACCACAGTGGCACCAGTTACCCCTTAGGCACCAGGCACTTTCAGGTGTGTCTTACTAAATCCTAACAATACCCGTGTCAGGCAGGGATCCTTATTCTACTTAGAGATGGAGAAACTGAAGCTCAGAGAGGTTGATACTTGCTTGAGATCACTCAGCTTGTAAGCAGAAGAGTTGACCTCCCAGCTGGTATCTCTCTGGTTCCAAAGCCCACACTCTTGGCCACCAGGCTGCAGTGTCTAGAAACCACGTGTTTTAATTCTCGCACTAGTGCTCTTAATATGACAACATAGCTTGTTGTAAACAAATTGTTGACAGATTAGAGTGAGAGCCAAATTGGCTAAGTGAAATATAAGCATTTACCCTTTTTCTGCCAAGCTCTTTTGCGAGGCTTTGGAGAACCTGATTTGGAGACAATTCATTGTTTCTTAAATCTGTAAAATTTGATAGTCAAAGCAGATTCATCAGTATTTGCACCACAGAATTATATTGACAGGTGCTTCCTTACTGCCCCAGGCCACGATCTGAGTCCTGACCTCCTGAGTTCTCCACCTGCCCTCCAGATCAGTCTCTAACATTTACAGGGTCTGGGGCAAGGGAATTTCCAGGTGGCGCTAGTATTAAAGAACCCACCTGCCAATGGAGGAGACAAAGAGACTCAGGTTTGATCCCTGAGTCGGAAGATCTCCTGCAGCAGGGCATAGCAATCCACTCCAGTATTCTTGTTTGGAGAATCCCATGGACAGAGGAGCCTGGTGGGATACAGTCCATGGGGTCGCAAAGAGTCAGACATGACTGAAGTGACTTAGCACACACAGCACGTGGCAAGGATATGAATGGAGACTTATGTGGATTTCCCTGCTGGTCCAGTGCTAAGACTCCACACTCCCAGTGGTACCCAGGGGGCCCAGCTTCCATCCCTGGTCAGGGAACTAGATCCCACATGCTGAAACTAAGAGTTCACATGCTGCAATTAAAAAAAAAAAAAAAAAGATTCTGAAAAAAAAAATCCCATGTGCTGAAACTAAGACCCAGTGCAGCCTAAATAAATAAATATGTATATAAATAATTTTAAAATTAAAAAATAAATGGAGATCTATGTGCCATAATTATGAATATTTATAAGGACAAACCAACCTAAGAAACTGGAATATATTCTATCCAAACTACTTTTACAAATATACCTTCAGAACCATGTGGAAAGCCAAGTTTGAAGTTAAAATTCTTGGGTTCTTAAAGGTTCTGTGCTCAATCATGATACTGCAGAGAGCCCTGGTCCCCAGACCATGAAATATGCCCCTTTCTCTTCTTACCTCTAGGTCCCCTCCTGGTCTCAGACGCCTAGCCCACATGCCTAGGCTCCATTTACACACCTCCAAATAGCCACTCCTTGGTCACACTTTGGGCCTAGAGGTATTGATGTGGGAATGTCCACATTAATACATCCATGGTTATCAGAACATAATGCAACAACTTTAGAGGTGGTTTAGGATCAAAAGCAGCTTCAATAACCATCATCAACCACTATATGACTCTATATATCCACATCTTGTCTCTAATCATCCCTGCCACTACCAACTGACCAGCCAGGGTTTTCCTCAGTCCCTGGCTCCGATGATTTCATGCCCTCTGCATGCTAGTCTCTTTTTGTGTGTATTTTTTTGGTTCCAGCCATTGGTTGATAATTAAAGCAGTTTGCAAATCTTCTAGTTCTCTTCCTTCTAAGAAAATAAGATTGTGTTTACCAGCCCACTAGAAGTTATGTGGGGCCATATGATTCTCTTTGGCCAGCACAATTGAGTAGAAGTGACACGTCACCTCCAGGGGTAACTTTAAGAGTCAGGGTGTGCTTCACCACGCACTCCCTGTGTCCTCTGCTGTGATCACGGCCAGGATGTCCCAGACAGTGGCTGCTCCCTCAGGCTGAGTCTCAGAGTGAGGAAGCTGACACTGACATTGGAAACTGAGTACCCAGACAACCTACAACAAACACGTGGCCCAAACAAGAAAGAAACCTCTGTTTCCTTCAACCATGGAGATCTCGGGCTTGTTCGTTACTGTAGCAGAAACTAGCCCAATTAGCCCTATAAATTATTCTAACGCTCACTGAAGTCTGAGCACCACTGACCCAACCTATCCCGTTTGATTCTGCTTCCTTCCATTATCTGGCGCTCTGTATACAGAAATAAAACACAGAAAGAATCTGTCTGGTCCAACTGAATCACCATGAATCTACTGGGCAGAACTCTTATACCACAATACTTTATTGGCCACTGTCCAGACCATAAACTGATTGTCTTGGGCCATGTGTCTCCTCCAGGTTCAGCCAGCCCTGTTGCCAGAGGACACAGTTTGGAGGGGGCAGAAATGATCAGTGACACAGAGCATGGCTACACATGCCTAGAATAAATACCTAGAATTCCCTACTCAGCATCAGTCAAGGGTATAGTAATCCAGAAGGGTATAGTAATCCAGAAGGGATTACATACACATGTATGTGTAGCATGAATGTCCTCCTCAATAAATTATAACAAATATAGAATATAGGACAACAAAACAGAAGACTTCAAAGAAGTCGTGATGGATTCGACTGAGCTGTCTTAACAATCATTTATCATCTTCCTCTTTCCTATTTTAGTTTGCCTTCTACCAAAGGTCAGCTTCCAGGGTTTTACAGCTTAAACCTTTCAAGGTTTATTAGCCCAGTGTTTCTGAATCTTGGTGCACATTAGAATCACCTGAGGAACTTTTTAAACTACCAGACCTTTCACTTCTGAATCTTGTTTGCGGATTTGGGAGGAAGGGTGTTTGTATGAAAGATTTAGCAAGTAAGAAGACAGGGTGTACAGCTAAATTCGAATTTCAGATTAATAATGAATTTTTTCATATAAGTATGCCCCAGGCAATATTTGAGAAATACTTATACTATAAATATTATAAATTCAAATTTAACTAGGCCTCTCTGGACAGGGAAACCAGGGAAAAGGGTAGGAGTTGGAGGGAGGAAGAGCAACATTTTTAAAGTTCCCCTAGTGATTACCACTTGGGAATTAAGATTGAGACTCTCTGGTCTTTCTCAATCCATCCTCAACCTCGTGGGATAAAAGTTATTATTTTCTATCATTAGAGCTCTGAGTAAGTCTAGAATGGAACTATTCTTTTTAAAATATACTCCAGATGATGGATTTCACATTTGTTCACTTCTGCTTCTCCCCTCCATAGCACTGTGAAGCATGCAATGACTGACAGCCGTAGCATTGTCTTTATGAGTGAATAACACATAATCTCCCATTACGGAAATGCCTACCGCCTCATTTCTGAATTAGGCATCAATTATGGCAATTGTGAATGAAGAGAGGGGAGAGCTGATCTCTGAGTCAAAGTCACAGTGGGGGAAAAAAAAAGAATAAAATCAAGTATACCACTAGATTTTAGGTTGACACTCAATAAATCTAATTTAGAGCAAGCCAATCATTTTCCCTGACTTCCGAGAGACATAGCTCTCCATGAATGTAGAATCTTACTAGGTTACACTGATCTGGCAAAAGCTAATGTAATCAGAGGAGATCCTGGATTGAATCTTAATTTTTGGTTTCTTCAGTTGATTTAAAAAATAATTCAGGGGGCAACTGGAGTAGAACATACAGCACTGTGGGATTACTGACTCAATCGTTTAAGGAAACAGGTAAGCTACATGCTAAGATTATCAAAGTGAGATGAAAACATTAGATAACCTATGATAAAACTCCCTAGACAAGACAAACCATTATGATTTACAGAAAAAGATGACATTAATTATAGTGACTTTTGAGACCACATTATAAATTCCTTTAAAATATATTTTATAAACCTTTCCAATGATTAGAGTATTATAACTTCATTATGAAATATTTTGAAAATACAGAAATTAAAAAAACAATTCAGAATTTCACTACTCTAATAGAACCACTTCGTGCATTTATATTTTTTCACCTTTAGGAGTATCTTTATTTGATCTAATGCCTTTTTTTTTTTTGGCCATGCCACATGGCTTGTGGAATCTTAGTTCTCAGACTAGGAATTGAATCTGAGCCCCTGGCAGTAGAAGCTCAGAGTCCTGACCACTGGACCACCACAGAATTCCCTCTAATGCTTTAAAAAAAAATTTTTTATTATTTTAAAAGATTTTTATTATAGTCGATTTATGGGCTTCCCAGGTGGTGCTCGGAGAAGGTGATGGCACCCCACTCCAGTACTCTTGCCTGGAAAATCCCATGGACAGAGGAGCCTGGTGGGCTGCAGTCCATGGGGTTGCTAAGAGTCAGACACGACTGAGCGACTTCCCTTTCACTTTTTACTTTCACGCATTGGAGAAGGCAATGGCAACCCACTCCAGTGTTCTTGCCTGGAGAATCCCAGGGACAGGGGAGCCTGGTGGGCTGCCGTCTATGGGGTCACACGGAGTCGGACACAACTGAAGTGACTTAGCAGCAGTAGCAGCAGCAGCAGGTGGTGCTAGCAGTAAAGAATCTGCCTGCTAATGCAGGAGCCACAGGAGATATGGGTTCAATCCCTGGGTCAGGGAGATCGTCTGGAGGAGGGCACAGCAACCCCCTCCATATTCTTGCCTGGATAATCCCGTGGATAGAAGAGTCTGGTGGGTTACAGTCCATAGGGTCCCAAAGAGTTGGAAACAACTGAAGCGGCTTAGCAAGCATGCATGCATAGTTGATTTTGAATGTTGTGTTAGTTTCTGCTATACAGCAAAGAGAATCAGTTATACCTATACCCACTCATTTTTAGATCCTCTTCCCATATAGTTCATTATATTGAGAAGAGTTCCCTGTGCTATACAGTCGGTTCTTATTAGTTATCCATTTTATATATAGCAGTGTGTATATGTCAATCCCAGTCTCCCAATCTATCCACCCCCCTCACTGTGTGCATTTATAGCTGTATTTTCTTCCAGATTAAAAATTCCTTTGTGTGTTTTCAAGTGGTTTTCCATTAAATATTCTGAAGGTCCAACTTCACTATAGCCTCTATGCTGCTGTTCATCCCCTAGCAACAACTCAAATGCCATTTTAAAGCTGTTCCTTTCTTTTCTTTTCAAACTTCTAGCCCTGACTCAGTAGATGATCTCAATTCTCACCTCAGAAAGACCATGTATTTTAGCAGCCCTTGATGGCTGAGGCTTTGGACATCACAGCCCCATTGTATCCCTTCCTATCTCCCTTCACCCTAAGAAGAAGGGATTCCCCCTCTTCAAAGCTAACCCTCTATCTGTACTCTGGTCTTTATTTCTTCCTGTCCTCCTGAGCTAAACTTCCTCCTAAACTTTGATCTCCATTGCTCCAGGCCTCCTCAGGTGGCTGATGTGCTCAGTCACTAAGTTTTGTCTGACTCTTTGCGACCCCATGGACTGTGGCCCACCAGACTCCTCTGTCCATGGGATTTCCCAGGCAAGAATACTGGAGTGGGTTGACATTTCCTTCACCAGGGGATCTTCCTGACCCAGGGATTAAACCCCTGTCTCCTGCTGCATCTCCTGCATTCCAGGCAGGTTCTTTACCACTGAGCCACCAGGGAAGCTTGCATCCATTGATAATATGGCCTATAAATCAAGGGATTATCAACCCCATCTTGCGCCCAAAAACCTCCCTTCACACGTAACACCTGGAATTCCGAGGAGAACTTGCAAAAATTTCATGTGTCATCATATAAATGTATGCAAAATGTAAGTTTCTCAACTTTTCTATAATCTCTCTCAGTTGTTAATACAAATCCTAATGCCATCAGATGGCAGAAACTTAATCACAGTTATTTCAGGTTTTCTCTTATCCACACATTTTCCTTGAGGTTTTGTCTAAATTCTGAAGGGCTTATGTGATGACAATAATATGATAAATGACAACTAACAATTATATACCACTTATTATGCTATGGAGAAGGAAATGGCAACCCACTCCAGTACTCTTGCCTGGAAAATCCCATGGACAGAGGAGCCTGGTAGGCTACAGTCCATGGGGTCGCAAAGAGTCGGACACGACTGAGCGACTTCACTTTCACTTTCACTTTATCTATGCTAGGCATTATTTTATTTTATTATTTTATTTTTTAAAAGAGACTTGCATTTTTATTTTATTTAAAAAAAATTTTTGGCCATGCCATGCAGCAAGTTGGATCTTTTATATATATATATATTTATATTATATAATTTATTTGGCTGTGCTCAGTCTTTATTGCTGAGTGGGGTTTTCTCTAGTTGTGGCGAGGGGGGCTACTCTTCATTGTGGTGCATGGGCTTCTCACTGCAGTGGCTTCTCTTGTGAGCACGGGCTCTAGGGTGCATGGGCTCGGTAGTTGTGGCTCCTGGGCTCTAGAGCACAGACTCAATAATTGTGGTGCACAGGCTTAGTTGCTCCAAAGCATGTAGAATCTTCCTGGTCAGAGATCAAACCTGTGTCTCCTGCATTGAAAGTGTGATGTCTTAACACTGGACCACCAGGAAAGTCTGTAGGCATTGTTTTATATGCTTTCCATGTCTTAACTCATTTTAATCTTACAACATCCCAAGGTAGGTTTTATTATTCTCTATTTAAATATGGGGAGATAAGTACATAGAAAATTAAGTGATCTGCTCAAGGAAATAAACTTCATGTCTTCTATGCTATAGTCCATGCTGTAAACCATTACCCCAGACTCTCCTTACTCTCTTTTGTAGCCCAAGGCATTAACAGGCAGAAGAGGTATTACCAAACCAAACTTGGGTCTGCTCACCTGCCAGGCAGAAGAGCCAATGTACTGACACTGGGTTGGGGCAAAGGAAAGTATAGAGTCTATTGTAGGGCACCAAGCAAAGAAAATGGGCAGCTAATACTGAAAAGGCCCAAACTCCCTGAAGGCTTTCAGGGAAGAATCTGTTGTCAGCCACACTGCGTGGCATGCAGGATCTTAGTTCCCTGACCAGGGACCAAACCTGTGCCCCTGCAGTGGAAACATGGGAGTCCTAACCACTGGACCACCAGGGAAGTCCCAGCGAAGAGTTGTTAAGAGCAAAATTAAGGATCAGGTTTGACTTTCTTCTGATTGATTGGTGGTGAGGTGACAGGGTGATGTTTAATCATTAAAGTGTTTTAGTCACTTTCTGGTTCCAATCAATCTGGGTTCTATGTGTGCATAGTGCAGGCACCTGTGTGCACTGATGATGGAAGGAACATGTATCAATATACACTAGCATGAAGACTGATCCCAATGACTCTTTGGAACTCAGGGGAGGCCTAGGAAGCTGAGGTCTTTTTCTACAAGAAACGGGGGACACCAAGGGGCTTTTGTAGCAGGGAGTGCCCCACAGGGTCCTACTAGGTTTCAGGCTCCCCTTCTCTTGGATACTCTTCAGTCCTGAAGGGAACAGGAACAGGATAAGCAGAAGAGTAAAGTTTTGGATAGAGAGGTTAATTATAAACTCAGCAGGGGAACTCAGTTTCAGTGGTATTTCATTTGGGTCACTGTTCATGCTGATGTATATTGAAACATGTTCCATCGTCAGCACACACAGGCGCCTGCTGACTCATCACCTCCCTCCCCCAAGGCCCCTTCAAGACTGGCTTGCTTTCAGCTACTTCCACCCTCCTCTTTGGTTCATTCTGCAGCTCTCTTGCCTTACTGAGCCTCGGGCACTCTGCTCACCTATATAACGCCTTCTCTGCTCAGCTACAACATTCTACCACATTTTCTTGCCGCCTTCCCAAGCAATGTCTGGGAATCCCCTCTCCTACCAGATCAAGATCTCACAACCAATCTGAGATTTCTCCTCCCATCCCACTCCCAGGTTTGGCCATGGGAGGCAGGGCAAAGGGATGAGCTCCTCAGGGACCCACAGTATCAACACACTTCCTTCTCCTTCTCTGATTCCCCTCTGCCTGCTCTGGGAGGTCTTTATTTCTCGGGGAGGAGGTCTTTATTAAATCAGAGATGGGTGAAAATTTCATCTCAACCTCAGATCCTCCTAAGTCTATGGTTCAAAGTCAACTATTGAGGCCGAAGCTTTTAAAACTCAAAATCATGTACATCAAGAACAGACTGGTGGTTGCCAAGGAGGAGAGGGTTGGGGGAAGGACAGGGTGGGAGGTTGGGGTTAACAGATGTAAGCTTCTACATAGGATAAACAACAAAGTCCTACTGTATAGCACAGAGAACCATAATCAATATCCGATGATAAACCATAATGGAAAAGAATGTTTATAAAAAGAATATATATATATGCATATATGAATCACTTTGCTGTACAGCAGAAGTTAACACAACATTTTAAATCAACTATGCTTTAATTTAAAGAAAAAGCTAAAAATCCAAGAGTTGGCTTCTGTTTTTACCCTAGAATACCTTAATTTTCCAAAAATAAAGAGTGCCAGAGAATTCACAGAAATACTGAGAATGACACCTGTTGCTGCATGCTATTGAATAAAGGCTGAAACCTTTCGCATAACAGTTCATACTCATAACGTGAAGCTCAGACAGTAATGTTCCAGAAAAATATATCTCATCTACCTATTCATGTGTATTTAATTAATGATGAATTAGTTAATCAAATATTTAATGAAACACCTATAAAATACTGTATTTTTTGAGGTTTCTCCAAGGAAACAGAACCAACAAGATGTGTGTGTATGTATATATAGAGAGAGATTTATTTTAAGGAATTAACTTGACGTAATTGTGGAGGCTAGCAAATCCAAAATCTGCAGAGTAGGCCAATAGGTTAGAGAGCCAATAAAGAGTAGGTGCTGCAGTTCAAGTATGAAAACCACCTACTGGTGGAATTTCCTCCTCATCCAGGGTTGTCAGTCTTTTTATATTAAGGCCTTCAAATGATTGGAAGGGCCCACCCCCATTATAGAGGGTACTCTGCTTTACTCAAGACTATTGATTCAAATGTTAATCCCATCCGGAAAAAAAAAAAAATGAAACAAAACCCACAAAACCTTCAAAGAAACTTCTAAAAAAGTGTTCAATCAAATATCTGGGCCAATCTGACACATAAAATTAATCATCGCATCACCTACTCAGTTGCTTTTCACTGAGGTTGTAACAGAAAAGACAAACATGGTCCCTGACCCTATGATATTTTCTCAAAAATTCATTAATTCAACAGTTCCCCAATGTAGACAAATTCAAACTGAGTGCAAAAGACTGAAGCCAGATCCTCTTCAAATAGCAAATATTGATAAGGAAGAAAAAGAGGTAAAGACATCTCCGGGTGCCAGAAGCAAGAGGCTGGGTAAAAGATAGCAGAAAGGGATTCTGTTACCCTTGAAGATGAACTTTAAATCTGCCACAGCTTTATTGGGGTCATTTCTACTCACTCACTCCCTCAACTAAGTCTCCCAGGAGTGGGTAGTCCTCCTTTACCATTTGCGGTAGGAGTAGTCTGGGAGGCTTCATAGAGGAGTGATATTTAAGCTAAATGTTCAGTGACAGTCAGAGAAGCCATAAGTAAAGACAAAAATGGAAATGCATTCCATCTGGGGAGGCATAAAGTGCTCCCTAAGCCTAGGGCACAGAGAACAGTGGCACAGCACAGAGGTAAAAAGTAGATATGGGACCTTGCTTCCCATGCACACTTGAACTTAGAGTGAGAAACCACGGAAAACGTTCAGCTGGAAGGAAATGAGATAACATGGAACTTTAGAGAGGTCACACTGACATAGAGTCCTGGGGATGGATTACAGTGGGCCAAGACTGGAGTCAGAGACCATTACTAGACGATTAAACAGTCCTGGAGACAGACGATGAGGGCCTGAAAGTGACACTGGAGAGGAAGGAACAAGGTTGGGAGATCCATGGGGCTAGAATAAAAAGAGCTGAAGCCTTATTGATTGTGGGGAAGAGAAAGAGAGAGGCAAAGAGGGAAAAATTTGGTTTGGACAGTGTCATCCACTGAGAGAGGAAACACAAAGAAGAAGAGCAGGTACAGGAAGAAAGAAGAATTCTAATTTAGAGTGGGAGCCTCCAGGAGAAGTCCTTTTCTACCAGTGGAGCTGCCTAACTTCAAGTGGATCACAGGCCTGGCCACGGAGAAATATAATCAGGACTATCACAGAGAGGGTGTTTCCACCCCACAGTCCTGCATCACATAAACCCAGGGTTCTTATATAATCCACCATCAGACTTCCTGTCATTCTGCATATGGTAGATTAAGAAATAATTGAATTACATGTCATCATCTAATTCATAGCTGACAGTTTTATGTTATTCAAGTTAATGCTTAACACAACTTTATGAATCAGTTCTTCTACTATCATCCCTATTTTTGTTGTTGTTCAGTTACTAAGTCATGTCCAACTCTTTGTAACCCCATGGACTGCAGCATACCAGGCTTCCCTGTCCTTCATTATCTCCCAGAGCTTGTTCAAACTCATGTCTACTGAGTCAGTGATGCCATCCAACCATCTCATGTTCTGTTTCCCCCTTCTCCTCCTGCCCTCAATCTTTCCCAACATCAGCATCTTTTCCAATGAGTCAGCTCTTTGCCTCAGGTAGCCAAAGTATTGGAGTTTCAGTTTCAGTATCAGTGTTTCTCATGTATATTCAGGGTTGTTCCTTTAGGATTGACTGATTTGATCTCCTTGTGGTCCAATGGCTCTCAAGGGTGTTCTCCAGCACCACATTTCAAAAGCATCCACAGAGAGACTAAGTAACTTTCCCCAGTGATATCTGGGTAAAAATCAGTAGAGTCAGGAACTGAACCTTGGTAAATATTTGAGCTGATTCATAGCCATAAGATTAGGGCCAGGAGAAAGCAACTACTCAGACTTGGTCTAAGCCGTATTTTATTTTTATACAATGGAACTACTGAATAATTTAAGGATCTCTTGCCTTCTTCCACAAAGTAATGCCAGTATAAAGCTCATCTGATTCGTAATTCATTTTCTAGATGTGAGATGAGATCTTATACAATTTTCCTTTTGCTGTCACTTTCCTTAGTGTTATAGTAGAAACTGAAAGAGCACTTTCTTTAGTTCATGAGGACACTGTGACCTCCTGCCCTTTCAAGCCAAAATGTTTGCCTGTCTTTATGAGCAGAAGTAAAAGCATTGCTCTTTTCTGGACCCCTGGTGGCTCAGTGGTTAAGAATCCACCTTGCAGTGCAGGGGATATAGGTTCAATCCCTGGTCTGGGAAGATCCCACATGCCTTGAGCAACTAAGCCCATGTGCCACAACTACCAAGCCTGAGTGCCCAAAGCCCATGCTCCGCAATAAGAGAAGCCTGCTCACTGCAACAAAGAATAGCCCTCACTGCAATGAAGAGTAGCCCCTGCCGCAACCAGAGAAAGCCCGGGTACAGCAACAAAGACCCAGTGCAGCCAAAAATAAATAAATAAATTAATTAATTTTTAAAAAATGCATTGTTCTTCTGTTACATGTATGCTGACAGGACTCACTGGATGTATTGCACATGTGACATTTTAAATCTCTTACTTTCCCTTCTGCTTGGGAAAGACTACTGCTTGGTAGAGGTAGTCTTTCTCCTCCCTCTGGATGAAAACCTAGGCAGTCTCCTTGACATTTCCACTCATTTTTAGCTAATAAAAATTCCTAAAGCCACTTTAAATTGCAAACCCATCCTTAGGTGAAGAAGTGAAAATGTCCAGTACAATATATTAATAATCTCTTCAATCCTTATATTGAAAGATTTGCCTCCTCTTCCTGAAAGTGAACACATGGTCTTTTCTACTCCTTCCTAAACTGGCATTTCTGCTTCTCCTTGAGCTTGATCTCTTTGATTGGCAGAGTCAAATCAAGGAAAGAGAAGTGGAAGCCCTCCCCAAACTGCTCTGACAACCCTCTATTTCTCCCAATACTTACACTCTCTACAAGTACCTATAACAATGTATGTATCATTCTAACTCTCATACAGCCTTATATCCTCAGCACACAGTAGTTCTCAATAAAAATTTGTTAAATGAATGAATGAATATATGAAAGAGGACTTCTCTGGTGGCCCAGTGGTTAAACTCCATCTTCCAATGCAAAGGATGTGGGTTCAATCCCTGGTTGGGGAACTAATATCCCACATGCTACAAGGTGTGACCAAATAAATTTTTTTTAAAAATGAAAAAAAAGCAATGGAGGAAATTACATATACAAAGTATGAAGTTCTTTCTATGATTTAAAAGTAAATTATATTGGCTATACTCCAATAAAATATAAAAAGCTAAACAAAATCCCACATAATACACAACTCAAGGACTGGACCCTAATGTAAACTATGGATTTTAGTTAATAAAAATATATCAATATTGACTAATCAAGTATTAAAAAAAAGTAAAGATGAAACTTCCTTCACAACTTTGCAACATCCTAGATTATCATGAACAAGACAATTGCTAAGTATGGTTTAAAGACCTGGAGGTAACTATGGTACAAAAAGCAAAAGCATTACTTGGTTTCTTCTAAGGAATGAAACCAAGAATAAGAACAGATGAGTCAGGGATCTATTCGTTTCCTTTAAAAGCTTTCTGATACTTGATTTCTAAGTATGTATATCTTCATAAAAATTAAAATATTCAAAAACAAAGATTAGTCAGTTTTAGATCTCCTGTACTCAAAAGCAGCCTGTAAGTATGTTTGACCTCACAGGCTTTAGTAGTTGTTTTTTTTTTTTTAATTTTGTGCCCTGAGTCCTGATTACCAAAGAGTTGTTGACCCAAAGCCAAGTAGACAAACAAACAGAGCTGTGGACTTTAAGAAGGCAGTTCCAGTGGATCTAGACCAGTTAAGCAGGCATACCGAGTGGTGTGGCAGCTGTAAAGAGACTAAGTAAATCAATTAACTCCATGGTTTTCATGAAGACCTCGTCATATCAAAACTTCTTTCTTTATATGCATCTCCTCTGATCCTGTGGCAATGAAGATTGACATCCACACTCATATTTTACCAAGAGAATGGCCAGACCTAAAAAAGGTAATGGTGATTAATTTGCTGAATTATTTCTAAAGCTTCTCCTAGAATTATTTCTAGGGTTTCTCAATGCCTCTATTACAGAATGATGTCTTCTTTTGGGAATTAGATGTTAAATTTCTCTGCTTTAGGAAGTTTTTAAGTTATTTGGTAGCTCTTATTTCCTAGTTTTTTAAACTGATTTCATATTTACTTTGAAAGAAACTTGATTTTAAAAGTAAATGTTCTTTAAAAATCCTTTTTCCCCTCAAATGAAGCATTCTTTAAAACTTCTGGACAATATAAGTCAAGCAGTTTTGCTTCCATTTAAGTCACATATTCAGCTGCTAGGAAGATAGGTGCCACTTACAGAATTTAAAGTTACAGTTTCAAATAAGAGACTATTAAAAACTAAATGTGATCGGTTCCCAGGACTTCTAAAACGTATTTCCTTTCCAAGATGTTGAAAATAAGTTTTGGAAGCACCAAATGATAGCTTTGTAGAATTTTTTTAAATCTATTTTAAAACACTGTCTAAAACCTTTCCTTTTTGATTTCTAAGCTGTAAATTCTTGTTATGAACTAGAGAGTAGGAATATAAAGAAAAAAAAAAACTAGCAGAAATGACATGAAACCTTTGCACAGTGAATGTCTCTCAAGACTTTTCTCTGTGTTTCTCAAAAGATGGCAATTTCCTTTTGCCATTAAAAACTTATAAGTGAATACTAAAAAAGAAAGTGGAGAACATGAAAGAAATTTAAAATTGGTTTGAGTTTTACTCAGGCTAAGTATCAGATTTTACCCATTCAGACTTCTCTAGCACTTTTAGATGACTCCTAACGTTTCATCTATTTTCATCCCGAGTGAGGAAAAGTGAATGACCCCAAACTCTAATTAAAATGTGGTTTCACTGTTTCATTGTGCAGACAGAAGAGACTATTTTCTTCTCATAGTTGTCTCCTGGGAGAATGGTCATCTTAAGTGTTTCTTTGTCCACTGGTATTTTAGGTAAGATGGATAGTGGACATTGTAGATCAAAAAACGCAAGTGATGCTAAATCATGTTTGAAAGGTTTTCCTATTGCAGTTAATGGTAAGAACCAACCCTATGGGCTCAGCAGTCAAGAACTTGCTTGCCAATGCAGGAGATACAGGTTCAATGCCTGGGTCAGGAAGATCCTCTGGAGAAGGAAATGGCAACCCACTCTAGTATTCTCACCTGGGAACTCCCATGGACAGAGGAGCCTGGAGGGCTACAGTCCATGGGGTTGCAAAAGAGCTGGACATGACTTAGTGACTAAATAACAACCCTATTGAACTAACCCCTCCAAAAGGAGCCTACATGGGAACTTGCTGTTCTGAATGCTATTGTCCTCGTGATATTTTATTATTAAAGTGTAGACATCGCTTCACAATGTTAGTGATGAACAATTGTAGTAGCCTAAAAGGGTACCTCCTTTTTGCTCAGGGAAGAAAACTTTCTACCTAGTATCCCATGTCATAACCCCACCTCCCATGACTTGCCTCCCACCAGAAGACTGCCTCCAGTTTCAGCAGAGAACTGGCCACCAAGAGCTGCAAATATCTAGGTGTCCCGCCTAATGCCGGGTGCTGAAGGCACTGCCAAAACTGCTCCGGAAGCTCCAGGATGCAGAGCATGGAGAGGCTATAACCACAAATGCATGCGCTGTAGGCTCCCCACACACAAGTTCCACTGGCTGTTGATGGGGCATTCTATACTCATAAACCAGGATTTTATCTAGCAGTCTCACAGCCTGCAAGCAGATAACTGATACACTTTTTAAAAAGTTACTGAAGTATAGTTGATTTACAATGTTACATCAATCTCCTCTCTACAGTACAGTGACTCAGTTATACATATATATGCTTTTTCATATTCTTTTCCATTATAGTCTATCACAGGATACTGAATATAGTTCCCTGAGCTATACAGTAGGACCTTGTTGTTTATCCATCCTGTACATGACAGTTTACATCTGCTAATCCCAAACTCCCAATTCTTCCCTTCCCTACCTCCCCCCACCCCCTGCCTTGGCAACTACAAGTCTGTCCTCTGTGAATCTCTTCTTGTTTTGATAACTGATATATGTGATGATGATGGTGGTGGTAATAATAATAATCATAATACTCTTACACTTCCAGAGAGCAACAGAGACATGTAATTTGATTCACATAACATCTTGTGAATTGCAGATAGGATTTCTATCATTAACCTGGCTGGACAGATGAGGTCACTGAGACTCAGAAATGAGCCTAGAATCCCAGAGCTCCATGGGGCTGTGGCGGCCACTCCATAGCTCTTCATCCACACCCACCCACCCTCAGAGAGCTGGTCCAGGGCTGCATTACTGCTGGGTGGGATGTCCCTGCTTCCCTCTGCGCCCCACCCCTCCAAGGCCACCCGTGACACCAGTCCCCTTCCCAATTCCCCACAGTCACGTAAATCACTGAGGGCTTCCTCACAGCAGGTGATCTGTTATGAGGTAGGCGTTTCCATTGGAATGTAGGCAAGTTAGTCATGAAACAATTTGCAGAAAACCGTTTCTGTATTTTTGAACTGGGAAGAGTGAGATCAATACATCTAAATCGTCCTGGGATCCTTCTCTCTCCCTATTTCCAGTCTACATGATCAACTATATCATCAGTCTATATGAATATTAAAGTGACATGAGTGTATAGCAGATATGCCTTGGTGTTCATAGAGTTCAACAGTTCTAGCAGATTTTTCTTTGTCTTCAAATAGTTTTTTGTAGGTAAAATGTTATTTCAGAGCATCAATCTCTGATCTTTCCTTAGCATTTTTTCAAGCTTTCCAATAAAGAATGAAAAAAATAAGCCAGCCCTAGTTTCATTTTAGAAGATGAAGCCCCTCTGGAAGAACTGATATCTCTTTTCAAATCTGCCTTTTCTTGTTAAATATTAATAGACACGCTTCAAATACCTTGACCTCCTTAGTCAGTGAAGAAATAGAAAAGCAGAATCAAACGCTTGGCTTGACGATTAACCAATGATTACAAAGGACTGGGATTTGAGAACTTTTTTCATTTTCACTTGCTAATAATGAGTGTAGTCAGAGTTAGAGTTAAGATCCTTGGCGGGGGTGATGGGTAGAATCCGAGGTGGAGAGAGAGCAGATTCAGGAGGGCTCACTTGATTAAATTGTTCCTGATGAATCAGGAACCACACTCTGGCCCAAGAAACCTGTGTAAAAGTTATGTGGGGTTGATTCACAATGATATTATTTGTAACAACAAGAAGGATAACAAGATTTCAGCTTTTTGCTTCAGCAAGGCTTTACTGCCCACCTACTCTGTGCCTGACAGTAGGGCTTGCAAAGATGCTTTTAATTTTAAGGGGGCCTTTATTTAAAAATTACATATTTACATCTGCTTTCATTAGTAATGATTCAATTGCACTCAATCACTGTAACGTTTTTAGGAGAGAAAATCCCAGACAAAACTTGACTTTTAAACATCTCCTCTGAGAAAATAGAGATCTGGTTTCATCACCTGGAAATTCATTATTCACCTCAAGAGTGTGAGGTCCCCAAGACATTAAAAGTGTCAATCATTTCATCAGTCCCTGATTCATACTTAGTCACTTCAGAAACACAATTCTTGTATATAGAACTTAATTTCCTTAAATTTTAAATATTTTTTTTTAATTTGTCATGGCCATAAATGCCTATGGGACACTGTTCAAAGTCAAACATTTTCAGATGGTAAATGCCTCCTTGTCATTTGCTCTGACAAAAACTACTCCCAAGGTCATAAATTTCAATTTTAGCCTCTTTCAACCTAGGATGAGACTTGGGGGATTGTGTGCAGCCCAGATTTGGAACAGATAAAGTTGCCCTAAGTAGATTAGGCCTTTGTAAAGTTCAAGGGAAGTATAAAGCGTTCCAAAGTGTTCCAAGTGCTTTCCAAGACAGGGAAGGGAGGAACACAGAGTGACAAAGGGCTCCTTCTTTCTTTCCTTAGTGGAGGGTGTGCCTTATTTCAAAACCTCAGAACGGAACAGGCTGTCACCACCACGTCACCCCCACTGCCATTATTGCCTGTCACCACCACCATCATCATCATTGGTGCCACCACTGTGAAAACTCACTACCACAACCATCGCCACTGCTGCGTCATAGCCTCCAGTACCGCCATGCCTGCCATGACTACCACCACCACCTCTGCCTCCCGCTGCCATCACCGCTGTCACCGTCATTATCGCTGTCACCATCATTATCAGTGTTACCATCGATGAGCCCCCTTCTATAAGCCAGGTCTGGTGTCGACAGCTTTCTCTGAATTGTTTCAGTTACTTCCCATAAAACCTTATGTCACTAAGACTCCCGTTAGCCTCATTTTACACCTAAGAAAACAGTGACTTCAAGATGGTAAGTTGCTCCAAGAAAGTAAAGGATCTTGTAAGAGGAGTGTTGTATGTGTGACAAGATCCCTCCATTCTGCCTCTGCCTGCCTCTCTGCCCTTCCCCAATGCAAAGTTTCTCTCACCTGTGAACTAACGGGTTAACATTCCACAGGGAATGAAAGAAAAGTAAGAGAGTGAGGAAGGAGGGGAAAAAGCAAGGAAAGAAAGAAGGAAATAAAATCTTTTCTTTCACATTAAAGTAAGCTTTTAATGGCAACATTCCAGTTCAAGAGTGTATTTAAGTTTACTCTAAAGCATAACTGATTGAGGCCATTCCAGCCCTTCCTCCAACACATTCTGGGCAGCTTTATCCAGGGGAAGAGAGAAGTAAAACACAAGGGGACTGAACGCATGAAGAGGGTGGGCATGCACCACAGAGGAGAAACTGGCTGCAGGAAGGAGGCATGCAAGGGGTCCAAGGTAGACAGGGCCCCTTGCACGCCCAGCCTACTAAGCCAGGTCCCCCTGTGTCACTTGGGAAGCAGCAGGTAGATTTCCAGAACTAATGTGAATATTTGGAGCTAAAATTCAAGAACAGACCTTCTACCCAGGTAGAATAAAGTTGGTAGAGAATTGGCCAAATCTGAAGTCTACTGGGGAAGAATCCAGGGACAGACTCAGGAACACACGAATGCCTCTGTGCTTTAAGCCCAGACCTCCCCTCTCAGTCTGGAGGTGAGAGGGAAGCCAGGAAGGAAGAGATCTGTCAAACCCTGGCTCCCTCTACACAACCTCCCTGCACCATGACATAAGAACCAAACTGCCATCACCTGTTCTCATCCAACCACAGCAAGCTAGGAGTCGTTGTGGAGTTCATTAACTCTACCCATTTTTGCTGACAGGAGCTGTTTACTAAGCCCTTTACATCATGGTCTCTGGCCTCTATGCCCTCCCTCTGACCTCACTCTTTTAGAACCATTGCTTTAGAGTATGGAAATACTGAACACTGGAGGTTATACTCCAATCCAATCCCGGATTACCTTTCCAGGCGCCCTCCCATGACACTGCCTGACCCAGGTGTGTGTTAGCATGCTCCTCCAGGCTCCCAGGGAACTTGTGTCTCACTCTGGCACCGCAGGTCTCACACATGATAAGGCTCTTCAGTCATCTGCCCAGCCCAGCCCAGCGTTGGCCTCTCAAGACTGTGTTCCCTTCTTTTTTTTTTTCTCTGCCCTAGAAAGGCTGGTCATGGTGGGACTCCATGAGGGTTTGACAAATGAATGAATGAATGAACACACAGAATGAGATTTTAAAACCTATTGTTATACACAAAAATAAACTCAAAATGGATTAAAGATCTCAACGTAAGACCAGAAACTATAAAACTCCTAGAGGGGAACATAGGCAAAACACTCTCTGACATACATCACAGCAGGATCCTCTATGACCCACCTCCCAGAATATTGGAAATAAAAGCAAAAATAAACAAATGGGACCTAATTAAACTTAAAAGCTTCTGCACAACAAAGGAAACTATAAGCAAGGTGAAAAGACAGCCTTTAGAATGGGAGAAAATAATAGCAAATGAAGCAACTGACAAACAACTAATCTCAAAAATATACAAGCAACTCCTACAGCTCAATTCCAGAAAAATAAATGACCCAATCAAAAAATGGCCAAAGAACTAAATAGACATTTCTCCAAAGAAGACATACAGATGGCTAACAAACACATGAAAAGATGCTCAACATCACTCATTATCAGAGAAATGCAAATCAAAACCACTATGAGGTACCATTTCACGCCAGTCAGAATGGCTGCGATCCAAAAGTCTACAAGAAATAAATGCTGGAGAGGGTGTGGAGAAAAGGGAACCCTCTTACACTGTTGGTGGGAATGCAAACTAATACAGCCACTATGGAGAACAGTGTGGAGATTCCTTAAAAAACTGGAAATAGAACTGCCTTATGATCCAGCAATCCCACTGCTGGGCATACACACTGAGGAAACCAGAAGGGAAAGAAACATGTGTACCCCATGTTCATCGCAGCACTGTTTATAATAGCCAGGACATGGAAGCAACCTAGATGCCCATCAGCAGATGAATGGATAAGAAAGCTGTGGTACATACACACAATGGAGTATTACTCAGCCATTAAAAAGAATACATTTGAATCAGTTCTAATGAGGTGGATGAAACTGGAGCCTACTATACAGAGTGAAGTAAGCCAGAAAGAAAAACACCAATACAGTATACTAATGCATATATATGGAATTTAGAAAGATGGTAACAATAACCCTGTATACGAGACAGCAAAAGAGACACTGATGTATAGAACAGTCTTATGGACTCTGTGGGAGAGGGAGAGGGAGAGGGTGGGAAGATCTGGGAGAATGACATTGAAACATGTATAATATCATGTATGAAATGAGTCGCAAGTCCAGGTTTGATGCACGATACTGGATGCTTGGGGCTGGTGCACTGGGATGACCCAGAGGGATGGTATGGGGAGAGAGAAGGGAGGAAGGTTCAGGAGGGGGAACACATGTATACCTGTGGTGGATTCATTTCAATATTTGGCTAAACCAATACAATATTGTAAAGTTTAAAAATAAAATAAAATTTAAAAAAAAACTATTGTTAACATGAGTCATATATACCTATGTTCTTAGGCAAAGTCTTTCAGATTTTTTTATTCATGACCCCCAAGAAAAAATATATTTCATATTGTGACTCAGTACAAACATTCATATACATAATGGAAATAAGAGTTTCCAAACTAATAGGCATAGAAGGCATTCTATCCTATCCTATCTTATCCTATTCTATCCTATTGTATCCTTCTTTATTCTATCCTATTTCATTATATTCCATTGTTTTACTATCTTAGCTTGAGTTTTCCAAGAAGCCGACCTTGAGATAAGGGTTTAAATGCAGTTAGTTTACTTTGGAGGTGATCCCAGGAAACACCAGTAGAGTGGGGAGATGAGACAGAGAAAGCAACATAGCCCATCAAAGTGTAGAATGTGTGCCTCACCTCAGAGCCATCCTGCCCAAGGGGCTGAGAAAACAGTGTATGCTGTTTATATACAAATGCCCTCGGTCATGACTGAGGGATCTGGGGGACAGGCAAGAAAGGGGTCACTAATTTCCTAGTATTTCTGATCCTCTGCTGCTGCTGCTGCTGCTAAGTCACTTCAGTCGTGTCCGACTCTGTGCGACCCCATAGACGGCAGCCCACCAGGCTCCCCCGTCCCTGGGATTCTCCAGGCAAGAACACTGGAGTGGGTTGCCATTTCCTTCTCCAATGCATGAAAGTGAAAAGTCAAAGTGTTCACTTTCTGATCCTCTAGAGGTTGGTTAATCAAAGTTGGCTACAATGGCAAAAGGGAAAATCTTGTCCAAAAAATGTGAGCACTTTTGCTTGAAAGAGGGCTGGTGTTCACAGAAGTACTACAGGGAAGGAATATGGGTAGGACAGCAGTGGCGTCTGTTACACATACTATTTCATGTTTTCAGAACATCTGGGTTATTAACTACTGAATTGATTTCATGATCTACTCATGGATTGCATCCCACAGTTTGAAGAGTAGGGTTAATGTTCTAAGATGGTATTTCCTAAAGAGTGGTGCTTCCAGCCTGTACTGCTAGTGGTCTGAAAAGGATTTTAGGTGGTACACAAGCAAATATTTTTTAATGTTCATCCTTATTCAGAAATTGCAGGGACTTCCCTGGTGGTCCAGTGGTTAAGACTCCACACTTCTCCTGCAGGAGGCATGGGTTTGATCCCTGATTGAGGAACTAATATCCCACATACCACATGGCCAGAAAAATAAACTAATATGTATAAATGAATTAAAATTTTAAAAAATAAAACAAATTTTTAACATGCTGTAACATGCATTAGGAAAAAATAATAAAACTAGCACTTCTGTGATATAGAATTTTCTTCCTGAAAATTTCAGGAAAAAATAACCTGATTGGAATATAAACACGGAATAAGTGGTCATGGTCATGGGGAAGGAAATGGGAAGTTGTTTGAAAGGATGGCACTTGGATGCTCTAGCCCAGGGACTCCGCCTTCTTGCAGTCCTCTCTGCTGTGGTCTTCTAGTCTGATTGTTCTCCCCTTTCCCCACAGAGATTCGGTTATGGAGGCTGGGTGCAGCTCCAACACAATGGCAAGGTGAGTGTCTCCCAAAGAACAACTATGCCTCAGACTCCTGGACAAACTGAGTCTGAGACCTTCCTGCACTCGGTCCTCCAGGGACCCCCAACTCTTTTGCCCTCCAACTGAGCTTTATAGTAGGCAGCACTGAGGTTTCTCCAAAGTATTTTGAAAAATGGGTGTAACTTCAAAGAGCAGCATTTAGAAAGATAAAATTGAAATTGGAGAAGCCATGAAGAAATCTCTCTCTCTCTCTCTCTTTTTTTTTATTTTTGCCCTGGAACCAATTTTAGCATTGCTCTGCCTCAAGGAAGCAACCTAGCTCTCTCCACAGTTATGACAGTATATTAAGGTCGACCAAATAAATGGAAGAGTTTATGTTTGAGCACAGGTGGAGAAATTAAACATGGAGACAAAACCAAGAAGAAGCCACTGTTATTAAGGGTGGAGTTTAGTCTGAGGAAAGAGCAAGAGGAGGAAGACTTGGGGCAAAGCATTTAGCACATAATGAGGCCTGAGAGTGAGCTGCCAACTAGGGGTCTGGGCCAACTTCATTTTCAGAGGCATCACATGCCCTCATGGAGGGCAGGGGGAACCCTCCTGAGCTTCCAGCAAAGCACAAACATGACTAAGTTAGCCCTGAAGGACTGGGGGTATGGGAAGACCAGGGATAATTCAAGGCACTGTGACAAGATAAGGACCAGGTACTGGAGGATATAGATTTGGGCACTAAGGATTTGGAGAAGGCCTCCTGGAAGAAGTGATGCTCTTCCTGAGTCTGGAAGCAGAGGTGAAGGTTTGCCCGAGGAATAAAGGAAAAAAGAAAACAAAGACAGGGAGCGAAGGCATGGGGATATAAAACATCCGTAAACCCAGAACTCAAGCACTTGGCTTGGGCTGGTATCAGCATTTCTCAAAGTATGGTCTGCAGACCAGCAAGTTCAGTGTCACCTGGGAACTTGGGAGAAAGGCCAATTCTTGGGCCTCACCTCAGACATACAAAATCAGGAATGCTGAGGATTGGGCCAGCAATCTGTATTTTGACAAGTCTCCAGTTGATTCTGATATTCACTCAAGCTTGAAAACCACTGGCTCTATCCACTCACTCACTCACTGATTTTTATGACACCTATTTGATGCCAGGCCCACCAGGCTAGACACATGGAATATGCTGGTGAACAAGACAGACATGCTCCCTGCTCAAATTCTAGGGGCAGCAAACAAACATAATCACTTCAGAGGATGGAATAAAAAGCAGTGCTGGAACAAGGGGTGACTGGGAGATTTGTCTGGGCTGGCTGGTTGGGGAGCTAACAAAGACTTAAGATGATGAGAAGGAAAACCCTGGAAGAGTGTCCCTGGATGAGGGAATAGCAGTTGCAAAGGCTGCCATGTGTGGAAGGGCTGTGTTCAAAGAACAAGAAGGAGGACAGTTTGGCTAAGATGTGGTGCAAGGGGAGATGGCAGGAAAAGAGGCAAGCAGGGACCAGATTATGGACAGACTTGAAGGACGTGCTAAGGAGGCCAGATTTTAGCCTTAATGCAATGTAACTTCCTTGAAAGGTCTTAATGGCTTAAACAGATCCCCTGGGGACTTCCCTGCCGGTCCAGAGGTTAAGACTCTGCACTTCCAATATGGGGAGTGCAGGCTCGATCCCTGGTCAGGGAACTAAGATCCCTCATGCCATGCAACATGGCCAAAAAAAGAAAAGCATTAAAAGGCCATAGTGTACTCTGTAGGGGTCAGATAGAGGCATATAAGAGTTTGGTGGGCAAGGTGGTAGGAAGAAGCTGGAGAGGTAGGCAGAAGCCTCATCAAATGGGGCCTTGGGGGATGGGCTTAGGCCTTTGTACTTGATCCTGAAGGCAGTGAGGAATCATTAAAGAGTTTTTTTAAATATCAGAATCTATGGGGCAGCTCATTCTCACCTTCATCAAAGACTGCCCACTAAGTGCCAGTTTAGACACGAGACTGCACTTCTTCCATGAAAAGTGCCAGTTCCCAGCCTGGGAGCTGGTGATCTAAGCTGGCCTCCTGCTCGTGCTCAGTCATCAAGTCATGTCCAGCTCTTTGCAACCCAATAGACTATAGCCCACTAGTCTGCTCTGTCCACGGGGTTTTCTAGTCAAGAATACAGTGGAGTGGGTTTTCATTTCTTCCTCAAGGGGATCTTCTCAATTTAGGGATCGAACCTGTGTCTCCAGCATCTCCTACTTTGGCAGGAGGATTCTTTACCACTGAGCCACCCGTGAAGCCCTAAGCTGGCTCTCAAGTCTGCCCAAAAGAGAAAATAAGCTAAGTGGAGATGATGACAAGGCCACTAGGAAGCCCCAAGTGAAGGATGAGCAGCCTGTAACATTTTTTTTTTTTACTCCATGTCCCAGGCTGCAGTTTCTACCCTTCATAACTAGATCTGAATGGCCTTCATTTCATTTTTGTGTCAAGAGAAGTTTGGTAAACATAACAACATTTCTCAAAACAAAAACAAAACAAACAAAAAACTTCAACAAACAACAAGAAACCCAAGAATGAAAATATTTCAAATCAAATCTACCACTTGCATAGTTCCAGCAAAATTGGATATAACAGTAGTCTAATCAAAGTGATAGTTTCCTTTCCTCCATTTCAAAAACAAAACAAAGCAAACCAAAGCAGAACTAAATTGGTATTTTTTTTTTTATAATTACCGTAGTCAGGGATCACAGTCACTGGAAAATGACATATAAATACATACAAATTGCAAATTCAGCTTAGAGCAATTCCTTTTTATTTGCCTACATTCCTTTTGTGAATAATATTTTCTGTCCCCCATCCATGACCGATTTACCTCAGAGATTCCTGTTTCCTGAAAGATATTTCCCAAACACATCTTTGGTCTGCCCTATTTGTTTCTCTTCTTAACCTTTGATTTTTCAACGCTTTTGGAATGAATCAAGGGGTATTGTTTCCCATGGCAAAGCCTTGTTCAGAACTGAAAAACATCATTTGTCCTTGGGTTGAAATATTTGGTTGAAAATTTCTAAAACTATGTACGCCCTCCTCTCAGGAGCAGCATGGGGTAGGGTAGAATTAAGTGCTGATGGCAGGAACACCCCGCAGCATTTAAGGGAGGCCAGATCCATGGCCCAGTTCAAATACATGGGCCATCAATGTCTGAGCGTTTTTCAGGCCCTTGAAATACAAACACACACACCATTGCGATCACACTTAGTATTTTCACCCACACCATTCTGTGTGATCTTCAATCATCAGGTTCCTGCTCTCAAAATGATTTCCCTCTCACTGGGGAGCCAAGAAGACACTCAGATGAATAAAGAACATACAGATAGTGCAAAATTGTGCTGAGCAAAGGAGTGAGGGAATTCAGGGGGTGGGAAGGGTAAGACAGCAGACAACTTTCATGAAGATAAAAAACCATAGGACTGTAGGCCTAGGGATCATCTAGTCCAGTGTTTAATGGGTTGCAACCTAACAATGCTGCGAAGGCAATGGCACCCCACTCCAGTACTCTTGCCTGGAAAATCCCATGGATGGAGGAGCCTGGAAGGCTGCAGTCCATGGGGTCGCTGAGGGTCAGATACAACTGAGCGACTTCACTTTCACTTTTCACCTTCATGCATTGGAGAAGGCAATGGCAATCCACTCCAGTGTTCTTGCCTGGAGAATCCCAGGGACAGGGGAGCCTGGTGGGCTGCCGTCTATGGGGTCACGCAGAGTCGGACACGACTGAAGTGACTTAGCATAGCATACCAACCTAACAATGAGTAATAATATCAATTCAGTGGGTTAGGACAGCTTAAAAAATAAAATACATTACAAAAGAAAATAGCAGAATGTATTGTTCATGGTGAGGGTAAGTGTTGTTTCATGAAATTTTTGTCTCAAGTTTGTATCTTTATAAATAGATATATACAGATGTACTGGGTCACAATGGAAAATATATTCCTTATAATATGGGGTTCTCAGCCAAAATCGACTGAAAGCCATTCATTTTGCTCGATGTCCTCATTTCATGTTTTTATTTTTAAGGTTAATTTTCCATTACATAAGTAGAATCTGAGTAAATTCTTTTTAAATTTAAGCTGTTGAAGATAAAGCTACAGTTTCATTGGATCAGCATTCCCCATCCTCAAAAGTAATTCCTATTAACAGTTTGGTGGCTATCTTTCCAGACATTTTCCTATGATTTTACTTATATGTACATGCACCTATATAAAAGGACATAGGATTATTTAATATGTTTATTTATTTTAGCTAAGTCAATCAGCTTCTAAACAGAAAACAAACAAAATACTTAGGATATTTTGAACAGTTAACAAAGAGCTTATTTATAATAAACTGGAAAATTCTTCAAGAGATGGGAATACCAGACCACCTGACCTGCCTCTTGAGAAACCTATATGCAGGTCAGGAAACAACAGTTAGAACTGGACATGGAACAACAGACTGGTTCCAAATAGGAAAAGGAGTACGTCAAGGCTGTATACTGTCACCCTGCTTATTTAACTTATATGCAGAGTGCATCATGAGAAACGCTGGGCTGGAGGAAGCACAAGCTGGAATCAAGATTGCCAGGAAAAATATC
>NW_011494902.1:3521657-3538575 GCF_000754665.1 Bison bison bison
GGGGGCTCCAAAATCACTGCAGATGGTGATTGCAGCCATGAAATTAAAAGACACTTACTCCTTGGAAGGAAAATTATGACCAACCTAGATAGCATATTGAAAAGCAGAGACACTACTTTGCCAACAAAGGTCCGTCTACTCAAGGCTATGGTTTTTCCAGTGGTCATGTATGGATGTGAGAGTTGGACTGTGAAGAAAGCTGAGCGCCAAAGAATTGATGCTTTTGAAGTGTGGTGTTGGAGAAGACTTGAGAGTCCCTTGGTCTGCATGGAGATCCAACCAGTCCATTCTAAAGGAGATCAGCCCTGGGTGTTCTTTGAAAGGAATGATGCTCAAGCTGAAACTCCAGTTGTCTGGCCACCTCATGCTAAGAGTTGACTCATTGGAAAAGACTCTGATGCTGGGAGGAATTGGGGGCAGGAGGAGAAGGGGAAGACAGAGGATGAGATGGTTGGATGGCATCACCAACTCGATGGATGTGAGTTTGAGTGAACTCCGGGAGTTGGTAATAGACAGGGAGGCCTGGCGTGCTGCGATTCATGGGGTCGCAATGAGTCGGACACGACTGAGCGACTGAACTGAACTGAGACCCATGATTAAGTTGTGGGGACAAGCAAGGGTTAGATGATGAAGCCCCGTAGGTCAGGTTAAGGGGGTTGCATTTTATCTTCAGGACAATAGAAATCCATTCAAGAGTTTCCTGTGGGGAACTAGCAAGATCTGATTTAGGGTTTTAAGAGTTTACTCTGCTGCTTTGTGGAGACTGGGTTAGAGAGGAATAAGAATGAAAGCAGAAAGAGATCAGGCTTGAGGCTGCAGCATCATTCAGATGAGAGAAGATAGGGCTCGGACCAAGGCTGGAGCAGTGGGGGTGGAGAAATGTGGATCACTGCAGGGTCTATTTTGGAGACATATTGGAAAATGGATGGGATGGTGACATGTCAAACAGAGGGAAGTGAAAAAAAAATGATGTAGTCTCATAGGGGTGAGAAAGATAATGCTGACATCAAGGAGAGATGCAATAGAGCCAGGAGGACAAGCAGATCTGAGCAAGAGATGAGCAGTAGCAGGTTGAGTGAATACAGCTGGAAGTGGTTGTAACATAGCTTCCCATGGAGCTGTCCTTCAGAAACTTTAAAGTGACAGCTGCAGTGATTACAGAAGCTGCTTCCTGGTGACAGTGTCTGGGTCATTTCTGCCAGCTTTGCACCTCAAGCCCAACCAGTCTAGCAGCTTGCATGGTCTAGAGGTAGAGCTTGAGTGGGCACCTGGGGAAGGGGGAAGAGAAGGGAAATCTGTTGATAAAAGACAGAATTTTAAAATACATATTTTTTTTCTTTTTTCCCCTGCACTATTATTTTCCTTTTTGTCCACTATCTCTATATGTAATAGCTTGCATCTACTAAATCCAAACTGCCAGGCCATCCCTCCTTCATTGTCCTCCCCCTTGGCAACCACAAGTCTGATCTCTATGTCTTTTAGTCTGTTTCTGTTTCATAGGTAGGTTCGTTTGTGCCAAATTTTAGATTCCATGTATAAATGATATTATATGGTATTTCTGTCTCTCTTTCTTACTTACCTAGTGTGATAATCTCTAGTTGAATGCATGCTGCTGCAAATGGCATTATCTCATTCTTCTTATGACAGAGTAGTATTTCATTGTACTACATCTTCTTTATCCATTCATCTGTCAATAAACATTTAGGCTGTTTCTATGTCTTGGCTATTGTGGATAGTGCTGCTATGAACATAGGGGTGCTTGTATCTTTTTGAATTGAAGTTTTGTCTGGATATGTGCCAAGGAGTGGGATTGCTGGATAACATGGTCATTCTATAAAATACACTTTTTAGTGATACACAATACCAGACATTTGAAATATCAGCTATATTTGGACTCATTGTAGACAGTATTAAAACTAGAACTTAAGAATCAGAAGGGTCACAGGTGAGGTTCTAAGGTTCCTTGGGAATCAGACTCTGAGATGGAGATGAGCATGCAGAAGGTTTAATAGGAAGTGCTCTCAGAATGGACATCAGTGGAAGGGAAAAGGAGGAAGTAGGGTAAAACAGGGCAATGTTGAGCTGTGATGTTCTCAACAGAGGTCTAAGCTGACCCTTAAGAAGCTCTAGAGCTAACCTCCACAGGGGTCCCAAGTTGGGGGTGGGGGGCAAAGAAGAGGGGCCTTTTGCTCTACAGTAATCAGTCATTGGAAATGGACTTCCCTGGAAATGAGGCAGGACTTTAGGGAAGTGGTTCTCTTCACCCAAGGCAATCTTCCTATTTTCTCCATAGGGACTGACAACTGAGAGCTGTCTGCCAGCAATACTCCCTGGTAATTCTCAGAAGCTAGGAGAAGAAATCCTTTTTTCTTTTTTTGGCCATGTTGCACAACTTGAGGGATCTTAGTTCCCTAACCAGGGATTGAACCCAGACCCCCACAGTGAAAACACAGAGTCCTAGCCACTGGACCACCAGGGAACTCCCAAATCCTCTATTCTTGAAGGGGGATCTTGGTGGCACATTATACCATCTTGGGAAGGATAACTGAATCACTTTGCTGTGTAGTAGAAATTAATAAACACTGTAAATCAACTATTTTTCAATAAAACACATTTTTAAATAATAAACTACTAATATCTACAAAAATAGTAGGCTTATGGAACCTCTGCCCAATCAACTCAAGTACTCTGTTCTTCATCTCCATGGATGGAAATCTGTGCCTTAATTTCTTCTTCCTTTTCTCAGTCCTTCCAATCTCCATGCTTATGACCTAAATTTTAGTGGCAGATTATTAACTTGTCTTTTTTCCTCAAGTGTATATCCTTTCTTTTTCCAACTGTATATCCTTAAAGTTTTTACATCAGTCAGAGAAAGTAAAGTAGGTGCTAAATTAACATGTTTTATAATGAAAAAAAGAGCAAACAAACAACAAAAAAAGAGCAAACTGAGGTTCAGAGATGTTTAACTTGTTTATGGCTATACGATAAGTTGCAGAATAATGATTTGAACCTGAGAAGTATGATTTTAGGGAGAACTTTTCCCTTTCTTTAGGGATCAGCAACCTGAAGCTCAATTTAGAGCCTAAGCAGCAGCAGCAGCCATGCTTTGAGAAGCCATTTAGTTTGGCCCCCCTTCCCTGAGTATTAAAAGGCAGTGTACAAGGCAGGCACGATGCCTGGGGGAAGCAGCAGCTCAGCACCAAACTTCACGTGCACGTCTAGACTGGGTCACCGCATGGCCTGCCTCCCCCTGCAGGTCCTGACATTCGCGGGCCCTGCTCTGCCAGACAAATTGTTTCCTCTCACTATCCATCTGTTGCTTCTTTATAAAACAAGAAGTTGGGGCTTCCCTGGTGGTCCAGTGGTTAAGAATCCACCTGCCAATGCAGCGGACATGGGTTCAATCCCTGGGCTGGGAAATCCTACACGCTATGGAGCAACTAAGCCCATGGGCCACAACTACTGAGCCTGCACGCCTAGAGCCCATGCTCCGCAACAAGAGAGGCCACTGCAATAAGAAGAGTAACTCCCACTCACTGCAGCTAGAGAAAACCTGAGTGCAGCAACAAAGACCCAACACAGCCAAAAATAAGTAAGTGAATAAATATTAAATAAAAAAAAAAAACAGGGTTGGACAACATGGCCTACCTCAGAGGTCCTTGCTGCTGCTGCTGCTAAGTCGCTTCAGTCATGTCCGACTCTGTGCGACCCCATAGACCTACCAGGCTCCCCCGTCCCCGGGATTCTCCAGGCAAGAACACTGGAGTAAGTTGCCATTTCCTTCTCCAATGCATGAAAGTGAAAAGTGAAAGTGAAGTCGCTCAGTCGTGTCTGACTCTTAGCGACCCCATGGACTGCAGCCCACCAGGTTCCTCCAGCCATGGGATTTTCCAGGCAAGAGTACTGGAGTGGGGTGCCATTTACCAGTTCTAAAATGTTATAAATCTAGAGTTTTCCAGATCCTGGGCCATCCTCTTAGCTTTTGGAGCCAGCAGTTCAGAATGGCAAGGTAACCTACACAATCCTCAGTTGTATAGTCCCAAAAAGTCATGACCATGACCTGGTTCTCTCTGTATCCAGCCTCTGACACCCACAGAGCACACCCCTTCAAATCCAAGTCAATATTAAGGCAGGGGGAAAACAAGTTGAGTTCTGCTAAACAAATTTGTACTTCTTCAAGGATTAAGGAAAAATGCCTAAAAAGATTAGGGGAGAACCACATCCCAAAGCATACAAGGAAGAATTAATCTAAGTAAGCTTGTGTGTGTGTGTGTGTGTGTGTGTGTGTGTGTGTTAGTCAGTCATGTACGACTCTTTGCAACCCCATGGACTGTAGCCCACCATGCTTCTCTGTCCATGGGATTCTCCGGGTAAGAATACTGGAGTGGATTACTGTTCCTTTCTCCAGCTAAGCAAGCTTAGGTCACCATTTGCTGATGTGAGTTTTCTGTCCTAGGGAGAAGCAAAGATGCTGAAAGATGGGAAGGTCTTCAGAGTGGTCCAAGAGAACTGCTGGGATCCAGAAGCTCGTCTTAGAGAAATGGATCAAACAGGTATTTACAATGAGAAAAGGTATCAATGTTTCCATCTGATGTTAGAGGCAAGTCTGCCCTTTGATTACCTTACATGATTTATGTGATGGCAACCTCTGATCCCATTTTCTCCACTGTTTCAGCTTCACTGGGGGAGGGATGGCACCCTCCACTATAATGTTTTTGGAGTGTGGATTTAAACTTTAGGTATGTGTGTGCTCAGTTGTGTTTGACTCTTTGAGACCCCATAGACTGTAGCCCTCCAGGCGCCCCTGTCCAGGGGATTTCCCAGGCAAGAATATTGGAGGGGGCAGCCATTTCCTTCTCCAGAGGAATCTTCCCAACCCAGGGATTGAACCAAAGTCTCCTGCATTGCAGGCAATTCTTTACCATCTGAGCCACCAGGGAAGCCCCCAAATTAGGTACGCTTGTTTTAAAGTAGAATGCTGTGTTATCGGGGCTTTCTAGGTGGTGCTAGTGGTAAAGAACCCTCTTGCACAATACAGAAGACATGAGAGACTCAGGTTCAATCCCTGGGTTGGGAAGATCCCCTGGAGGCAGGCATGGCAACCCATTACAGTATTCTTGCCTGGAAAATCCCATGGACAGAGGAGCCTGGAGGGCTACCATCCACACGGTCACAAAGAGTCAGACACAACTGAAGCAACGTAGCACACATGCACACGTGCTATATTATCAAAAAGATAAAAGTAGTATTTTATTATTTTAAAAATGTTAAATTCAAATGCATAGTATTTACTTATAGAGTCAATTAAAACAGTAGGAATTAGGGATTTCCCTGGTGACCCAGTGGTTAGGACTTTGGGTTTGCAGTGCAGGGGTCCTGGGTTCCATTCCTGGTCAGGGAATTAAGATCCCACATGATACGGCATGGCCAAACACACAAACAAACAAAACAGTAAATATTCGAATTCACAGATTAAAGATGTCAACTGCTTTCTTAGTTGAGTCAGGATTCAACTTGTTTCTGCAGTTTGCTTTAGCACAGTACCCAGAACATCCCCACGGACACACATGGGGTGGAAGCAGGAGCAGACACAAAAAGCAATCAGATAGTCCCACTAGACTCTACAATAAAACTAATCCAGACATTTGAAAGGGGAGAGTTAGGAAATTTTTATTTCCTAGCTAAATCAATAACAGTTTCTAAAAACTGCTTGCATTCCTTTTAAAAATCAAACAAGTTCCCCCAGTTCAAAAGAATTGTGAAAGCCTATCTAAAATATGATATGATGGACGGGGATGAAAAATAAATAAAATTTAATTTTTAAAGTATGGTATGACAGCCACATTGTGCTTTCACTTGTTATTACCTGGCTGGCTGTGCCACCAAGGAGAGAGTGCTCCAACAAGGGCACCCAGCCTTCTGTACACCCATGGGCCATGCCCAGGGGCTGTGATGAGGAGCCCCCACAATAACACTGTCAGGCCTAAATTTTAACATCAGTGGTCTAGATTTAATCCAGAAAACAAACAGTTCATACAAACAAAAGAGTTTGTATCTACCATCTTTATAACCAAAGACAAATGCATGAGAAGTTCAAGTACATACACAGAGATAGCAGGAGACATTTTATTCTAAGGTCTGCACAAACTGAGTTGAACTATCAGCCCCAAAATGAGCAGGCGGTCTCTGGCAACTCTAAGCTAGATGGGCTTCCCCAGTGGTGCTGCTGCTGCTGCTAAGTCACTTCAGTCATGTCCGGTGGCGCTAGTGGTAAAGAACCCATCTGCCAATGCAGGGGACATAAGAGATCCCTGGGTTGGGAAGATCCCCTGGAGGAAGGCATGGCAACCCACTCCAGTATTCTTGCCTGGAGAATCTCATGGACAGGGGAGCTTGGCAGGCTACAGTTCACTGGGTTGCAAAGACTGGGACACAACTAAAGCAACTTAGCATGCACACACGCATCCATGCACTCTAGGCCAGATATTGCTTTATAGATTTTTTTAAAATAATTAAAAGTATGTCTAAATTGCACTGACATTGAACTTTGTGGACAGCCTGAAGCACCTCTATAGGCCATTCCAGAGAAAACAGTACACATGCCCCTGTTCTAGAACAGGGATGGGAGGGGCACTGGAGAGAGAACTGGCTTCCCAGACTGATAGCAGAGCCCAAGCTGAACCAGAGCTCCCACCTCTCAAGGGGAAAACTAGTGGAAATGATGACTAGTGTCAGAACTATTGTTCAAGACTACAGTTTAGATAAAGAATGTCCCCTTTGGTTTTGGTTGTGTGTTTCATTCCATGGCTATCCTTAAGAGAACAGTCATGGCTAACCCTTGCTGAGCATTTATTTTGTTTCCAGGCATTGTTTTCAGCACCCAACTTGTATTAAGTCAATTTCTATAACAACCATAGGCGGTAGCAACTATTATTATACCCATTTTACAGATGAAGAAACTTAGGGACAGAGGTTAAGCAATCTGTCCAAGATTACATAACTTATAGGGGGCAAAACAGGGATTTGAACCCAGGCAGTCTGGCCACAAGGGCTTAACAGTGTATCCTTCTGCCTCCGCCAAGGTAAGAAAATAAAATGATAAAGGCACAACACAGAAGATCTCAGCATGCCATGCCATTTTCACCGGGAGACAAATGCAATTGGTAGCTCCTGGGTTCCTTCATCACATTACGTGGCAGGCATTGTTGTACCTATTCCCACCTGAGGGATGCAAAGGGTTTAAATGATTTTGCTTGGGAATGCACAACAGTAAATGGTAGAGCTGGGACTGTACTCGGGACTGTCTCTCCCATTCCTTCACTCTTCCAAGAGAGCTTTTCCCAAGCCTCCCTCAGGATAAGCATTGCCTGGGGTGCTTACTAGGAATTTTTTTCAGGCCCCATCCACTGAGTCAGAGTTTTTAAAGGAAGGCCTCTGAATTTGTTTTTATGATGTCACTTCTCTCTACCCCTGGCCTCTGCCCACTTTACTCAAGGTAAAGCGGTAAATTTGGGGAATGCTGTGCTATGCCAAACTTTTAAACACCTGTTTGTTTGTTTGTTTTTTTAAATATCTGCTCTAATTGGATTAGACTTGTTTTTTCCCTCTCAATTCCCAGAGACTAAAGAATAGCTATCCAAATAAACCAGCACATAAATAATGCAATTTACTATGTTAATATGAAATACAGTGACAAGTGATGGCCACTGGGGTGTAGGGAAGGAGCCAAGCTGGACAGGAGCCTCATCCCGCCACTGGCAGGCCATGTGACCTTAGATCCAATCTGCAAAGTGGAGAAATTAAACGGAATAATGTCAGCAAAAGCATTTGTGTAAAATGTGAAGATTTTGCAGTTGAAAGGGACTTGTCTGTTGCAAACTAATCAATGGACACAAATCCTATCTGTGGCAACGTTTAACGATGCTCTATAATCAAAAGCTGTAGGGTCTAGTCCTCACTAAACAATGATTTATTTTTTCATATATGGGTATGTTCAACACGCCAGGCACTATTCTGGACACTAGGGATGGGACATAGACAGACAGGCTCATGTGGTGTTTGTGATCAAGTAAGGAATGGCACAGAATAAACAACTAACTACAGTCATGACAGACTGTAATAAGTCACAGAACATTAAAAGAATGGAACAGTGAGACAGAGAATGCATGGAGTTAGGGAAAGCCTCTCCAAGAATCTGATGTTTGAACGGAGATCTTGGGGTGAAAAGGAGCGCATCCTGTGATGAGCCAAAAGAAGAGCATTCCAGGCAGATGGAATAGCTGTGCAAAGGCCATGGGGCAGGAAAGAGCTCCAAAGAACAGGCAGGAGGCAAATGAAGCTCAGTGTGAGCAGGAGAGACTGTGTGGAGCTTTATACCATGTTCAAGTCTGGATTTTACTCTAAGTGTGATTTTACTCTAAAAGTACTTGGAAGTTTTGAATAATAGAGTGACTTGATCTAAGTTTTAACACTTACTCTGGCTTCCAAGTGGAAAACAAACTGTAAGAGGACAAGAGTGATGGTAGGAGACCAGCTTGGAGGCTTCTGCAGCAGTCCCCATAGGAAATGCTGGTGGCTTGGACCAGGCAGTGGCAAGAGATGGGGAGAGGTGAGTGCATAAAAGGAACTGGAGTAGAGCAAACAGGACTTGCTGTTGGGTTGGATGTGGGTATGAGGGAAAGAGGGCCCGTCCTTGGTTTGGCAGCATCTCTCCCAATACCCCAGCTCCAGGAGTGTGACTATCAGAGAGTTTAGGCATCCTGGAGGCTGGAATCTGGAACCACACTCAGGGCCTCATTCTGGGCATTCCAGACAGTGGGACTCTACCCAGACTCACTTAGGAGATGAATTACAGGGCCAGGAATGTGACTGAGAAATATACTCTGTCATGCATGACCTAAGATGAAACACCTTAAAAAAACTGACAGGGAAATGCCTTGCTTAAATACAACTTCACAGTTGTTGAAATAACCTTTGAAAAATGGGCATTTTCGTTTTTCTTCAATGATCTCATTTTTGTCCAGCCTTTCCTCCTCCTCTTAGAACTGAGGCTGAGGGATGAGGGAAGCCTAGGGCAGAGAACCCTGAGAGAAGGAGACAAGGAAGACACAGTGAGGGAGGGGAGAGCAGAAGGAAGGTGGGACGGGGACTTGCTAGGCTCCAAGGCCCTGGGAGATGCAGAGGTGCCTGGGTCATTCTTCTCACTGGTTTTGCCTTTGGTTCTGTCTAGGAGTGACTGTGCAAGCCCTTTCCACGGTTCCTGTCATGTTTAGCTACTGGGTGAGTGTGAAATCTCAATCCATCCCCTTGGTGAGCAAAGGCTCACATCCAGTTCCCTAGCAAGTAGATGCCTCGTCTTGACATTGCCCACTCAACTCTCCTTTAGAGATCAGCAAGGCCCCTCACATTTGCACTGTTCTCTCCCAGGCCTGTCTTCCTAGTTATGTCCTTGCTCTAGAACTCCATAGTCCAGTATGGTAGCCAATAGCTGCATGTTACTATGTAACTTGAACTGGATTTCCACTAGACAGCACAATTCTAGACTCAATCTTAATCTCCATCAGAACGACCTATTGACTCATTCCTGCCAAGCGAGGCTCAGTAACTGACAAGCCAGTTTATTCTAAAGTGATAAAGATTTTGAGGTGACGGGAGTGATGATGATGGCCTAATATGTTGCCTCTCCCATGGAAATACACACAATTCGAAACAGGATTCCTTGAGTTGGATGTCTTTCCCCAAGTGATTAAATCTTGAGTGCTGAAAGTTTCAGGCATGATGGCAAGCCTGCAAAAGGACACTTTTGTAAGTAGTTGGAGGTACACCAAGTACCCACTCAACCAAATAAATATTCAAGCATGTGGATTTAAGGAGCTTTGGAAATTCCAACCTATTCTCACCTCCGCCACCTATGCTCATAATTCCAGTATCAGTGATTCAATACTTATCTGTTCCTATGATAAAATTCACCACTTAAAATAAAAATACCCTAAGACCTCAAGATACCTGAATTTACCTGATTGGGTGCTATTCTAACTGGACAACTGGCATTGCTGGAGAGTACCAGATTCTTAGCAGTGGGGTGGGATGATGTTGAAAAGAAAGACAGAAAGGAAGGAGGGAGAGTTAGGAGAACAGAAAGCAAACGTTGTCTGCATCAGCATCTTGCTATTAAGGTAACTCTTTGAGTGTCACCGCCAACAGGAAGGACAAGGAGAAAGACAGGGACAGGAGAGGTTCATGAGCAGCCTGACATCCCCAAGGAGGTGTGACAAGGAGGTGCCCGGATATCCGGCTCAGTTCCTGGTGTGGGTGGGGGGAGCCTTGCAGGCTCCTATTTGGGTTGGTAGATGGTCTGCCCTCATTCTATGTCTAGTGTAGGATTCCAGGCCCTGATTACATCAGTTTTCTAATTAATCAGCAATATCGTAGCAGTTTTCTTTACCTTGGTAATGACTGGCTTCTGGGTCTTCTGTGGCCAAGTGCCTATCTCAAACTGTGCTTCAGGTTTATGAGGTGTAAAGCCACTGGGAGGGACAAATGATTGAACCTAGAGGAGGTGCTGAGCAGAGTAAATATCTAAAGTAGGTTTTGAACCATGTGCTTTCCCTTGCCTGTCTCCACCAGGCCAAACCTCAGGACACTTTAGACCTGTGCCAACTTCTGAACAACGACCTAGCTGCCACCATTGCGAGCCACCCCAGGAGGTTTGTGGGTCTGGGGACGTTGCCCATGCAGGCCCCTGAGCTGGCGGTTAAGGAGATGGAGCGCTGTGTGAGGAAGTTGGGCTTTCCCGGGGTTCAGATCGGCTCCCACATCAACGAGTGGGACCTGAACGCACGGGAACTCTTCCCAGTGTACGCGGTGAGTATGAGGTGCCCACTCAGCCAACGTGGAGCAGGCACTGTGCTGGGTGTCCCTGGGTTGGAGAAATGCCTGATGACAAGCTGGACGCAGGGGGACTGTGGAAAGAGCTCCCCCACAGGAAGGGCCATCCTACTAAAAAAGGGACAAGTGAAAATGCTTCCCAGGGCAGCCTTAACTCAGTGAAATCTCTCTTCTTTTGAGCTCTCTTGCTCTCCTTTTAAAGTTTAATTTGGAATAAAATAGACAACCAACAAGGACCTACTATAAAGCACAGGGAACTCTGCTCAATATTCTGTAATAACCTAAATGGGGAAAGAATTTGAAAAAGAATAGACACATGTTTATGTGTAAACAAATCACTTTGCTATACACTTGAAATACAACATAGTTAATCAACTGTGATCCAATATAAAATAAAAATTTTTTTTAATTTAAATAAAGAGGTTTCATTTGGAAGCCAAATTATTACCCACATCACAGCTACTGTGCAAAAGGATCAGGTTAATGACAGGCCCCAAAGTATTTACTTTTGCTTTGGAAAAAAATTCTTATCATTTTTCAAAACTATGAAGTAATCCAATTGTGGAAAATATAGAAAAGCATAAGGAGAAAAATAACTATACATAAACTAAAAAAAGCAACAAGGATTTACTGTACATCACAGGGAATTAAACCCAATACCTTGTAATAACCCATAATGGAATATAATCTGCAAAAACAAAAACAAATCACTATGCTGTACATTTGAAACTAGCACAATATTGTGAATCAACTATATTTTAAATAGGAAAACAAAAATAACCCATAATTCTGCCACCTAAAGATGATTAACCATGGTTAACAGTACATTTATCTTTTTATGTGCATACATCTGCATATTTTATATTTTAATGGAATTGGAATTCTATTATACATGTGATTTTATATTCTAATTGAGAATTTCTAACCTAAGTGAAAATTCTCTCAATGAGTGACTTAAAGTAACTGCATAGTATTGCAATATGTCTTGTTTTATTTAACCGACTCGCAATTAAGATACTTTTTAAACCATTTATTTTTAAATGTAGTATAATAAAAATATGCAACAAAAATATACCATCACAATGTTAATATTTGATGATATTAGATAGTAAACGTATAGCTGTTCATTGTGCTATTGTTTATAACTTTCTATATTTGAAACACTGCATAATAAAATATATCTTCACAAATGCAGTGCCAGCCATTTCTGAAATATCCAGCAGAAGAGTCCACAATCCCATGGTCCTCTCTACTTTGGGAGGTTCTTTCTGTACCTAAATCTGCTTTCCTTAATTCCAGAATTCAAGATGCATAATTCTTTATTCAATTGCATTTTTAAAAAATTTCTTCTGTCCTAGAATTATAATAGTATCATTTTTGGTTATTTTCATTGTAAACACAAAATCTTCAGTAATGAATTAAGTAGATGTTGGTGGACCCATCAGGTACTATAATCACTGATCATTTATTTCATTTATTATTTATTGAGCTCTGACTACATGAAGGATGTTTTCCATGTCTGTGCCTATGGACACTGCCCACCAGTTGGGGGACTGCCTGTTAAATTGCCTCCTAATTACCTGAAAGATTTAATGCTCCTCTAAATATCGAACTCCCAGAAGATTATTGGCTGCAGTGGCTGAACTGATCCAGCAAAAGTTTTCTAGAAACTTTAATGAGCTCTGAAAAGAAGATTTATTTACTTGTGTATAAAATTGTTTCAGCACAGTATGAGCAAGCCTTCAGCTATAAGTCATTTTATTATTCATTGGACTTAGCTTTATGAATTACTAAGGTGCTCAGAAAGCAACAGCAGCCAGTTGGGGTCCAAATAGATATTTTCATTTATGTGATCAGTTCAATTAATCATTCTAACTAGGCTGTTTTGGGGTCTGCCAGTCTCTGTGGGGATTCAAGAAAGCATCCTGGCCCCATTTGACTTGTGATGTCCTGGGGTTGACAGCACATTTGTTTGGTTAGCAAGACTTGCCAGCCTCACCACTAACTTGCTGAAACAAACGAGAGGAGTTTCTGTGAGCCAAACTGGCTTTGTCATTGCGAGGTCAGCCAAAGCTCCAGAGCACCTGATTGTCCCCCTAATCTCCTAGACCTCTGTTCTCAGTGAAGGAACCCAAAAACATGCTCACATCAGTTTTCAGGTATAAAAATGACTTTGTTGTATGAAGCAGAGTGGCAGTGGAAAACTGCCTACCATTTATTAGCCAGAAGACCTCAGTAACTTACTTAGCCTCTATCTGCCTTAGTTTCCCTCTCTGTAAAATGGGAATAATAAAAAGTACTCATCTCCTAAAGGATTAAACTAGTTAACAATTGTGAAATTGCAATATATATGATACATACATATATGCATGCGTGCTAAGTCAAGTCAGTCATGTCCAACTCTATGCAACCCTATCATCTATAGCCCACCAGGCTCCTTTGTCCATGGGATTCTCCAGGCAAGAATGCTGGAGTGGACAGCCATTCCCTTCTCCAGGGGATATTCCCAATCCAGAGATCAAACCCACGTCTCTTACGACTCCTACCTTGGCAAGAGGGTTCTTTACCACTAGCGCCACCTGGAAGCCCATATATAATATTATATATATATAATATATATATATATATTATATATATATAACAGTTTTGGCACACATTCAGTCAGCCAATTCAGTCACTCAGTCATGTCCGACTCTTTGCGACCCCATGAACCGCAGCAAGCCAGGCCTCCCTGTCCATCACCAACTCCCGGAGTTTACCCAAACTCATGTCCATCGAGTTGGTGATGCCATCCAACCATCTCATTCTCTGTTGTCACCTTCTCCTCCTACCCTCAATCTTTCCCAGCATCAGGGTCTTTTCAAATGAGTCAGCTCTTCTCATCAGGTGGCCAAAGTATTGGAGTTTCAGCTTCAAAATCAGTCCTTCCAATGAACACCCAGGACTGATCTCCTTTAGGATGGACTGCTTGGATCTCCTTGCAGTCCAAGGGACTCTCGAGTCTTCCCCAACACCGCAGTTTGAAAGCATCAATTCTTTGGTACTCAGCTTTCTTTACTGTCCAACTCTCACATCCATACATGACCACTGGAAAAATTATAGCCTTGACTAGACAGACATTTGTTGACAAAGTAATGTCTCTGCTTTTTAATATGCTGTCTAGGTTGGTCATAACTTCCTTCCAAGGAGTAAGCGTCTTAATTTCATGGCTGCAATCACCATCTGAAGTGATTTTGGAGCCCAGGAAAATAAAGTCAGCCAATGTTTCCACTGTTTCCCCATCTATTTGCCATGAAGTGATGGGACCAGATGCCATGATCTTAGTTTAATGAGTGTTGAGCTTTAAGCCAACTTTTTCACTCTCCTCTTTCACTTTCACCAAGAGGCTCTTTAGTTCTTCTTCACTTTCTGCCATAAGGGTGGTATCATCTGCATATCTGAGGTTATTGATATTTCTCCCGGCAATCTTGATTCCAGCTTGTGCTTCCTCCAGCCCAGTGTTTCTCATAATGTACTCTGCATAGAAGTTAAATAAGCAGGGTGACAGTATACAGCCTTGACGTACTCCTTTTCCTATTTGGAACCAGTCTGTTGTTCTATGTCCAGTTCTAACTGTTGCTTCCTGACCTGCATACAGGTTTCTCAAGAGGAAGGTCAGGTGGTCTGATATTCCCATCTCTTTCAGAATTTTCCAGTTTATTGTGATCCTTTTGGCACACAGTAAGTGCTCAATAAATTTAGAGTTATCATGATTTTGAAGGTGTAAGTGACTTATTTTTATTTTCTCTACAATGTCTCATATGCCAAAGGTGATCAAAAGTATGTGCTAATTTTAACTGAACAGAAATGAACCATCACAATTACACAGAATGAAGTTTTATCCTCCTGAAGAGTGAAATCCCACCAAGATACCATGATCATGTGCCTTTATCAAGCACACACCATCCCAAGAAGTTGATATTCCCCAGCCTGCATCCACTGGTAGAAACCAACTAGCTCCTCTCCCTTCAAAATATTTATATCTCTTCCACTCCCTGGAACCTGTTGAATTAGAAGTCCTTTCTTCAATCCACACTTTGCCTGCCACTTCCAGAATCACCTGTTGTCCCAGGACTATTTCTCCATTTTGAAAATGTTTATGCACACAAGTCACATTGCATCAGCCTGGTTGGCCCAACTGTTTATATGTAGACGTAGGATGAATCATCCCAGCACTTTAATATATTTGGAAAAGAAATGCTCCAAGGAAATTTGTTTTGAACCATGGAAAGCCACTAATATTAAAAACCTGTTGAGAGGACTTTTTCTAATTAAACATTGTGTTAAGTAAAGGTCATGCCCTCCAGATGGTATTTCCAGTTCCCAAAAGGTCCTGGAGCAGTTGTGCTCATGACATTCTTTTCAGTACCTGCTTCGCTGCAGCACTGAGAGCTCTTCCTTTCTCAAGTCTTCTTGCTCACAGCAGCTCAGCTGTGGTCCTGAGGCTTTCTGAGTGCCTGTAGATCCCAGAAATTCCCACCTAATGTCAGACTCCGAGAGGCCAGATGATATAGGTCAGGCCAACTTGCTCCAGGACAGTCATAAGCCCCTGGCTCCCAGCCCATCAATTCCTCACTTTCCACATCATTGGGTTTCCAGGAGGGGCAGAGGAGGGAATGCTCCAACTATGACTCCAGTGATACAATCTGAACAATCCTTCTGAAAGAGTGGACCAAATAGGAACCGCCGGGTGAAATCTCCTTGGCACTTGCGGTGTGAGATCAATCCTTGAGCATTTTGCCAATGCTATTTTTGATTCTAACCAACATCCTTATTAATTCTAAGTGTTCTTTTTTAGTTAGTTTTTCAATGATTCTGTTATATAGATCAGAAAAAAACTTCAAAAATAGTTTATTTATTCAGATCAATATAGACCCAGAGAAAAGCAATACCCTAAAATAGTGCCCTATATTTGCTGGCTCATCCCAATAACCCCCTCACCCTCTGATTGCTTCTTTGAAGGAGGCTGAAAGGCTGAACTGTTCCCTATTTGTGCACCCCTGGGACATGCAGATGGATGGACGGATGGCCAAATACTGGTTCCCTTGGCTCATAGGTTCGTGTCAGCTTGTGATCTGAAAAAGAGAGTCAAGCCCTTGGTGTTTTCCAATTATCTATGGATGCTATTATGACAAAGAGAGAAAATATGAATAATTGACAGGATTGTGAGTTATTGAGTTCTTATTGCTGTATGTATTATCTTATTTAATTTTTAAAAGTTGAAGTACAGTTGATTTATAATGTTCCAAGTGCATAGCAGAGTGATTTAGTTAGGTTACTTCATTTAACTTTAATCTTATTCACACAAAACTTTATGAGGTTAACATTATAATAGCCTTTTATTTTTTGCCATGCCACATAGCTTGAGGGATCTTAGTTCCCCAACCAGGGATCAAATTAATGCTCCTTGTAGTGGAAACTCAGGATCCTAACCACTGAACCGCCAGAGAATTCCCTAAAATATCTATTTTAAAGATGATGAAACTGAGTCTCGAAGTGGTTAGGTAAGCTGTGCAAGTCACATAGTTAAAAAGCAAAAAAGCAAATCTGTCTGACTCCAAAGTACCTCATTACACGGACTTCCAAAAAGTCTCTGAAAAAAAGCAGCCATGCCTATCTAATAGATTTTTTAGAAGCCAGTGATAGCATCAGCCTTTACAAATGAGAACCCTGGAACTGTGAGTAGAAGGTCAACTTCCCCCATCGAAGGACCAGGCCTTCAAGTTCCCTGCACATGCTCTTCCCCACCCGCACTGTTCACTCATGCTTCCACCTGAGGATAAGAGGAGAGACTTCTACTAGGAAAAGGAGGCGAGATCTCTACTAGGCCTACCAGACTCAGAATAAGACTTGGTCTGGATTCTCTTTCTGCCCTGACATTTTATGCCCCTGTTATTGCTTTTGGAGACCAACGAATTTAGTAAGGCAGCTTCCTCCCAATCCCCCACCAAATTCTTGAGCAGCAGTTAGAAGAGATAACCTAAGAAGCCCC
>NW_011494902.1:3538675-3577207 GCF_000754665.1 Bison bison bison
TCAAAGAAAATCTCTTCGCAATTCACACAACACATTTTGACAAGTCCCACAAACATATCTGTATTGCAACTTCCCACAGGAAAAACAAAGGAGAGAGCATTTACACAGAGGATCATCTCATAACTTATTTTGCAACACAAATATATATTGATCCTTTCCAGCAGGTCAGGCCCTGTACCTGGCACTAAGGATATACCAAGCATGGGCAAAACCTCTGCCCTTCTGCAGCCAGAGGTGACAAACAAGTCCATAGATCATAAACAAGCAGACTACTTTCAGTATTTTATTCTGCATGTAAAGGCAGTCTTTAACAGACTGGAGAATTCCCAGCGGGCGGGGGGTGGGGGTCATGATCCAATTCACATTATAAATATTCCACTTTGGCTCCTATATGGACAATGTACGTGGGGTTACTGTCCACGTGTGATGCTACTCATCCCCCCACTGGAGGGAAACTCTGCCCACAAACCACTCCCAGATAGAGATGAATACATCATGCTTCCAGAATTCTCCAGAGGCTAAGGATTGAGGGAGCCAGAGGCCTCTCTGTCTATGGAACAGTGACAGGCCTAAGGCAGGATGAGCAACCAGTAAAGCCCCATTTGGCAACCAGAGAGTCAGCTTCTCCAAAAGGCCCAGGGCTCAGTCACAGAGCCCCAGAGAGTTCTTCTCTCTTTTTTTTTTTTAAACATGAAACATGCTCTTTACTAATGACCCCATAGACTGTAGCCTACCAGGCTCCTCTGGCCATGGGATTTTCCAAGCAAGAACACTGGAGTGGGTTGCCATTTACTTCTCCACCACAGAGAGTTCTTAATCACAGACTGAAAAACAGTCATCTGGAAATATTGCCCAGATTGACTCCATGGACGTGAAAGCATCAGGTGTGGACCAGCCAGCCACCTCTTCTAGAAGCACAAAGCACTTGAAATCATTCATTTTAATCCAGTTACTTTCAACCTCAGCTCTAAGGGGGCAGCAAAGATTTGGCAGGAATATTAATATTAGTTGATACTTTCTGAGCACTCACTAACTGGCAAGAACTAACCATTATAATTCCCATTTTACAGATGAGGAAAACTGAAACACAGGGAGGCAATTCATATTTGTTGAGCACCTGTAATGTGAAATTCTGGCCAAGAACTTTCCCAATATCATCTTTGCAAGGCCTTGCATAGCCTTGCAAGATGGGCAGTACTGTCCCCATTTCACAGGTGAAGACCCCCAGACTCAAGGGCATTATATCAGTTTCAAAGGCCAAGAAGCAAAAAAAGTGAAAGAAGAAGGGTTCAGCCTAGACTCACTGTACTCTACTTGACCCACTGAATCCAAAATGGAAGCTGGGAGAATCAGGACAAAAGCCAGGTCCTCTCGCTCCTTGACTGTTCTAGCCATTAGATGACTTCACTTGCAAGTGGCAAATGGGGGTGTCCCAAGGTTTCTGCTTGCCAAAGTCATGGCCCGCATAAAACCAAGCCATGCTGGGGCACAGGGAAACTGTGTTTCTCAGCACTGACAATTACAGTAAAGTGCTATTCCCCTGCCATTAGCATCACTGAACCTCTTGCTTGTGGTGACAATCCCTATACATCATGACTGTTTCCTCTTCCAGGAATGCCAGCTGAGACCACTGCAGCCATCTGTTCCATGATCATGGGTGGAGTGTTTGAGAAGTTTCCTAAACTGAAAGTGTGCTTTGCACATGGAGGTAAGCCCCTATCTGTATTGGTCAGCTTGGGCTGCCAGAACAAAATACGACCACAGTCTGGGCAGCTTAAACCACAGAAATGTGTCTTCTCAGAGTTGTGGATTTCCAGGATCAAGGTGCCAGCAGGGTTGGTTTTTGGTGAGACTCTTCCTGGATTACAGAAGGCTGCCTTCCTATGTCCTCACCTGTCCTTTTCTGTGTGTGTTCACAGGAAGAGAGAGAGGTTAGGTGTGTCTTCCTCTTCTTATGAGGACCAGTCCAAGCTTATGACCTCATTTAACCTTAATTATCTCAGTAAAGGCCTTACCTACAGATACAGTCACACTGGGGATCAGGGACACAATTTTGGAGGGATACAATTTGGTCCTTCTAGTCACTGTTTTAGTTATAAAATATATCATGTTTCAAGGACCAAATTCCACTTTGGCAGACAAATTTAGTTTGGCTGGCACAGTTTACTTGATTTTGCTTTGTCTGTCAGACCATAAGCTCTCCAGTTTGCAGTAGTCTTTACCATTCACTATTGTTTAGAAATAGGCTTGTTTCATTCCTTTACATTTCCTGCTTTCCTGTCTGTATAGGTAAATGAGTTTGGAACTCTTGGTTACATACACAATATCCAGCTGTACATACTGTTCTCTAATCTGCTTTTCCTTCTCATCAGCATATAGAGACATCTTTCAATGTCAGTGAGTACAGACCATCATCATTTTTGATGGTTGTATGTATAGCAATATGTTTTATGGATATGCCATCATTATTTAAATATTTCCCAACTGATAGGTTGCCTCTGTATTTTTCTATCATAAGACACTTCATTTTAAAAATCTTGACCACATATCTTTACACACTTGGCTTCTCTCCCTAGGATGCATTCCTTAAATCTGAATTTCTAAATGAGTTAACTTCATTCTATATTCTGGCTCCTTTATTCTGGGTCATCTCTCAGCATTTGGAACCCAGTAGGTCCTCTGTAAATGTAGTTAATTAGCTGGGCTATAGGAACTTCTCCTTGCATACAACATGAGGATTGAAAAAAATCCTTTTCAAGTAACACTAGCCTCTCAGGAATGCGTTTTACTTGCAGGTGGTTCCTTCCCCTTCACAGTTGGAAGAATCTCCCATGGATTCAGCATGCGTCCTGATCTGTGTGCACAGGACAATCCAACCAACCCAAAGAAATACCTTGGTTCCTTTTATACAGACTCCTTGGTTCATGATCCTCTGGCCCTCAAACTGTTAACAGATGTCATAGGAAAGGTAAGCCAGAACTGCTATTCAGATAACTTATGGGGAGTAGAGTGCAGGATCAGCAAACAGTTGCCTGGTGTCTCTCCATAAAAGAGGTATGGGGGAAGAGGCATTAGAAGAAAAAAGAGGGACATTAAAGTATGGAATTAAGTTTGCTCACACGGGGTATCCTATCCAGAATCTCCTTCAACACAGACCATGTGTCACCAGGAAACCATCATGGATGTATGCCAGGGAAATTCCAGATAACCCACATGGCTGGTAGCTCCCAGATAAGTTCCTCTTCCTACAGTCACCTGTGTAGTGATCCTAAGGAAGTGACTCATCATGATGAGGTAAGCAGGAAAAAGCCACCAGTTTTGAAGTCAAATACACCTGAATTGAAATCCTGGCTCCTCATCTTATGAATTAGGTTAAGTGTGACTCTGTCAGGTGGTGCTGGTGGTAAAGAATCCTCACGCTAATTCAGGAAACATAAGAGATGTGGGTTCCGTCTCTGGGTTGGGAAGATCCCCTAAAGGAGGGCATGGCAACCCACACCAATATTCTTACTGGAGAATCCCATAGAGAGAGGGATCTGTCAGGCTACAAGTCCATGGAGTCGCACAGAATCAGACATGACTGAAGCGACTTAGCATTCGTGCAGAGGACTCTAACTGTCCTCATCCACTAAATGAAGGAAACTGGAACATTAAAGGGAGGGGATAGCACTTGTCAGGGAGGCAAGGGAAGATGCTGAAGGGTCTTAGGCACTATTTGAAATGTTTCTCTGGCCTTTATTTTGAAAACAATTTCTCTCATTTGGCCAAAAAGATCAGCACGGTAGTGCTTTACATCTCACAAGAGAAAGTCCTTCCTCTGTTGTGGTCTGCTAGCAGCTCTCCTGTTGATACCATCTACATATCTGAAGGCTGGCAATGTGGTACTTGGATTGAGAGTAGATTCCGAGGCATTTACAATCTTGTTTAGCAGAGAAAGAGGTCCACTATTTGAAAGTTGCAAGTAGTGTTCTATCTCCAGAATGGAGACTATATCTCACTTTAAAGCTGACTGTTTCTCTGGCTTGAGAAGCTCACTAGAATAAAAATGTTGAACATTCTGGTTTGGGAATAAATTATGTGACCGAGCTCTGTTTCTGAGCCTTCTGGCTTTTGCGATGCCCCTGCTGAAATGGAAACTTAGCTAGTTGTGACTTCTGATTATTACTGGTTTGGAAAAAGGGGCTATGGGCAGGTGTATAAGTAGGAAACTACAAAATGGAGAAACTGAAAGATACTGTGAGCTCTGAACTTCAGGCAACAGAGGACAGGGACTAGGAAATTGATGTGGAATTGGGAAGGGTCATTCTCACTACCTCCCATCAAGCGTAGTATCCCTGGTATTCCTGACAATGGCAACTTCAGGAAAAAACACCCTCGGCAAATATTAATACAACAACCATCCTATGAGGAATATCATTAGCACCTTTAAACAGAATTCAGGGCAATATACATTGGCCAGGAGGTCACAGCAGAAGAGGAAGAACATGGAAAATGCCTTGTGGTAACCAGTGGATAGACTAGTTAGTAAGTACATCCCTTTTATTGACTCAGAAAAACTCAGAGGGGACTTTGCAAAATTGCAAAGGTGCATTCAAACTGTGAAGACTTGAGCCACAGAAATGTGGGCATCAAAAGCAAATGTGACCTCATTTTATGTGACTTCACATGCTGGTGAATCTAGGACACAGAGGCAGTATATATTAATAATGTAGAATTCTCTTTAAAATATTAATGTTTCTTCATTTTAGTTATATTCACATTAGCAAAATCTTTCAAAAACAATTCCCAAACCAGAACAGCTAAGGAGAGTCCTAGCATGACAGCCAGTCTAGACAGAAACTGTCCAAATTAGAGCTAGAGGAGGGAGGTTAGAGCTATTGAGCTGTGGAGGGAGGTCCAGGACAGATAAAATGAAATGGATGGATTATTTGATGTGTTTGAATTTGAAACAATGATCACCAGCCAGGCATTCAACAGATCTATTTATGCATTAGGAACAAACAAGCTGTACATATATAGAAAATACAGCAGATGAAACAAAAGGAAAGAATGGATGGATGATTTGATGTGTTTGAATTTGAAACAATGATCATCAGGCAGGCATTCAACAGATCTATTAATGCATTAGGAACAAACAAGCTGTACATATATAAAAAATATAGCAAATGAAACAAAGGAAATAACTCCAAGAAAACAAACATCCATACAAAGACAGATAATCACTGCACACTACTTGACTCAACAGTGAACAATATTTATATTTCTAGTGTAATAAGCATTAACTTAATTGAAAATTGTAATTCTACTAGGAAAATGGAGGGGGGAAGTTGGGGTAAGAAATTCTCCACGATCATAATGGGAAGTCAGTAAATACTCTCTAAAGCTAATAAATCAAGAAACAATACTATAATCTTATTATCTAGATCTGTGAGGGTGATTATCAGAAGAGTCATGATAAAAGATAAAAGAGGCTGCTTTCAGCAACAAGAGCTGGGAAAGTGGACCCAGGACTGTATTTTATAAGAAAGACATTAGTAATATTGGATTGTTTAACTATGTATTAAACATAGTTTAAAAACCTTCTCTGGTGGCTCAGACAATAAAGAATCTGCCTGCAATGCAGGAGACCCAGCTTCGATTCCTGGGTCGGGAAGATCCCCTGGAGAAGGAAATGGCAACCCACTCCAGTATTCTTGCCTGGAAAATCCCATGGACAGAGGAGCCTGGCGGGCTACAGTCCAGGGAGTTGAAAAGAATCAGACATGACTGAGCGACTAACACTTTCACTTTCAGTTAACTATGTATAGGTGTAATTTTGATAAATCAAAATTCTAAATAATACCTTAAGGATAAATAGATATATGTCATATATACACCAAAACCATTTATTGCACCCCTACTACTTCTAAAGTTCCCTCCAAACAGAAGACTTGAATTACATAATCTCTTAGCTTCCTCCCATCTCTAAAATTCTTTGCTTTTTCTCTGTCTACTTATTTTTAAAGACAGATGCAAAGAATACTGGTTATATTTTACTGGTCTATCACTGTGAAAAATATGAAAAAACTTATTGCTTCCCAGTTTTAACATGATCAGGGCTTCCCTTGTGGCTCAGCTGGTAAAAAATCTGCAAGCAATGTGGAAGACCTGGGTTCAAACTCTAGGTTGGGAAGATCCCCTGGAGAAGGGAACAGCTACCCACTCCAGTATTCTGGCCTGGTGAACTCCATGGTCTGTATAGTCTATGCGGTAGCAAAGAGTCAGATAACGACTGAGAGACTTTCACTTTCACTTTAACATGATCATAGAAAATTCACTTTATATATTTAGGTAGATAGATTTTGAGAGGTCTGTTATCCTCCCCTTATGATTGCATCATAATTTTGGCTAGATCCAGTGCTAAGCTCTTTGCTGCAGAAGACATTGCCCCAACTCAGTGGATCAAAACAATAAACATTTATTATCTCATATGGTCTCTGTGTCTGGCATTTAGGAACAGCTGAGCGGTCTCAGAATTTCTCACAAGGTTGCAGGCAAGTTGTCAGTCAGAGCTGCAGTCACCTGAAGGCTCAAATGGGGATGACGGATTTATTTTCCAGGTGACTTTTATACATTACTGGCACATGGGTGCTGGACTTTGGCAAGAGGCCTCACTTCCTCCTCATCTGGGTCCCTCTAACTCTCCCTCTGGGTCCCTCTAACTCTCCTTAAGTATCCTCACAACATGGCACCTGGCTTTCCTAAAGAATGAATGATCTGAGAGAGAAATGGGTGTGGGACAGGAAAAGAGAGCAAGAGAGAGATGGAGTGTATACCAGGCAGAAGCTGCCCTTTTATGACCTACCCTCAGAAGCAAGTCACTAAATCTGGCCCACTTTCAAATGGAGTGGAATTCAGCTCCACCTTTTGAAGGGAGGAGTATCAAAGAATTTGAAGACATTTTTAAACTACCACACTATACACTCTGGTGACAAATTATTTACAAACTAAGTAATTCCTCCTAAATGCAAAATATCTTTAGTCCTCCCACAACCACCTCAAAGTCTCATCCATTTATAGCATAAGCTTAAAGTGTAGGATCTCAGTGTTTAAAGTAACTTGTGGATGGCGCTCCTCATGTGGAGTTTCGCTCAGTCTGAACTACAGAGGTAACTTCTTTGCAGCACATACTCAAACTATAAAATGGTGAGACAGGCAAAGGGTAGTTGCTTCAGACCCTCCTTTCCAAAAAGGGGAATCAGGAGATTTAGAGGAGTTACTCATCACCAGCAAATCTGAAATCTATCAGGCACATGTTGACAATTCTTTGATTAGAGCTCAGAGCATAGAATGATTCTCCAGTCTTGGTTCTACTCTCTGAGTCATCCCTCCTTTTCCATGAAAGGTAGCCCATGTTTGTGGCTGAGTAGTTTCTACAGACTGCTTCATGCTCTCCACAACTTTTGAGGCCCAAAGGCTTCATTTAGTTCTAGCTGTTCCTTTAAATCCAAGTTGGTGGTGTTTCTGCAAATACAATTCTCTTTGCAGGTCTTTTATGAATCTTATTAGGCTTCAGGTGTGTGTGTGTTAGTCACTCAGTCGTGTCTGATTCTTTGCAACCCCATGGATTATAGCCCACCAGGCTCCTCTGTCCATGGAAATATCCCAGCAAGAATACTGGAGTGGGTTGCCATTTCCTTTTCCAACATTAAGCTTCATACCATTGCGCAAAAGGCTTACCCACAAATTTCTGAGAAAAGGCTTTCTCTACATATTCTGCAAAGGCTGCTGAGGGACAACACTCTTAAGCTACCTAGAAGCCCTTATTGTCTGAAGGTTTTCTTTGAGGCACTGTCTTAAATCTTTTGAAATCATAACAAACATATTATAGTCACATCTTGGGTTCATTTTTAGACTATATCTTTCAGATTGCACCCTGCTCTTAACCTTTGCTGGAAAGCTATCTCTAATTTTAGTATCATTTGCCATCAGAGGGGCTGAGAAATTTCAAACCCAACAATTCCTTTATTTATAATGGTGTTGGTTTAGTTGCTAAGTCATGTCTGACTCTTGTGACTCCATGGACTGTAGCCCTCCAGACTACTGTCCATAGGATTTTCCAGGCAAGAATACTGGAGCGGGTTGCCATTTCCTTCTCCAGAGGATCTTCCCAACCAGGGATCTGCACTGCAGGCAGATTCTTTACTGACTGAGCAATCATTCCTTCCTTTAAGGCAGTCCGCTTTGCATTTTACTATAGGCAGCAAGAAGCAGGCATGCAGCACTTCCAGCACTGTCTGGAAATTTCCTTTGCAATGTCACCCAGTTGATAAATATAATTTCTACTTTGCATATTACTGTTGGTAACAATATTGCTTTTTTTTTTTTTTTTTGGCCACAATGTAGCAAGGATCTCCTTTCCTCTAGTTTCCAATAACATTTTCCTTTTTCTCCCAAAGTCCTTGCTGGTAACTTTCTCACAAGTTATCACACTTTTAATAACAGTCTTAACAAGAGTCTCCAGTCTTTTCACTATCTCAAGATCCTTACAACTTCCTCCGACCAATCCATTCCAAAACCACTCCCCTGTTTTTAAGTTTTCATTGTGGCAACAGCCTACTTCCAGGCACCAAAATCTGTATTAGTTATCTATTGCTACATACTACATTAACCTAAAACTTAGATTAGGTTTGGGGCTTCCCTGTGGGCGCAGTGATAAAGAATCCCCCTGCCAACACAGGCGATGCAGGAAATGTCAGTTTGACTCCTGGGTAGGGAAGATGCCCAGGAGAAGGAAATGGCAACCCACTCCAGTATTCTTGCTGGAAAATTCCATGGACAGAGGAACCTGGTGGGCTACAGTCCACGAGGTCTCAAAGAGTTAGACACAACTGAGTACGCACAACCAACCAACTAGGTCAGGTTTAAAACCACAATGAACATTTATTATCTCATTCATTTCCTCTGAGTCAGGAATCCAGGAATTCCATGGCTGGGCAATTTGGAGTCAGGCTTTCTTATGAGGTTCAGTGAGACCACTACAGCCCAAGAATATCTGTCTTTCATTCTTTCACCTTTTAATTTTTTTTTTTGCCCATTACTTTTTACACTAAATTAACCCCAAACTCTCCGCCAATTTTGTAACTTTCTTCTCTTAAACACATTAGATACAGTAGTCTATTAATTCTTTCTTCTTGGAAAAATATCTCAGGAGTCTCTGACTTGCTCAAATATGGACTGGGTTGCTATTTAGACCTGCTGCTCAGCTGTCATCTTGAGATCCCCCCTTTGCATGCCTCATGTTCTCTCTCTCTCTCTCTCTCTCTCTCTCACTGGGTTCCCAGCTTCCCGAGACCCACAATTTTCCAATTTCTTGCTTTAGTCCTTCATCTTGGCAGAGAACATCTTCTAATAACTTTCTAAGAAAGAGAGTATGGGAGATAAAATTTTTGAAGCCTTGGTTATCTCAATATTTCTTTATTCTTCCTCTGTTGTTCGGTCGCCAAGCCATATCTGACTCTGCAACCCCATGGACTGTAGCACGCCAGGCCTCCCTGTCCCTCACTATCTCCTGGAGTTCGCCCAAGTTCGTGTCCAGTGAACTGGTGATGCCACCCAACCATCTCATCCTCTGTCACCCTCTTCTCCCTCTGCCTTCAATCTTTCTCAGCATCAGGGTTTTTTTCCAATGAGGCAGCTCTTTGCACCAGGTGGCCAAAGTGTTGAAGCTTCAGCTTCAGCATCAGTCTTTCCAATGAGGATTTAGGGTTGATTGGTTTAATCTCCTTGCTGTCCAAAGGACTCTCCAGAGTCTTCTCCAGCACCACAGCTCGAAAAAATCAATTCTTTGGCACTCTGTTTTCCTTATGGTCCAACTCTCATATCTGTACATGACTACTAGAAAGACCATAGCCTTCACTATACAGAGTTTAGTCGGCAAAGTGATGTCTTTGCTTTTTAATAAACTGGCTAGGTTTGTCATAGCTTTCCTTCCAAGAAGCAATGATCTTCTAATTTCATGGTTGTAGTCAACACCCACAGTGATTTCTGAGCCCAGGAAGAGAAAATCTGTCACTGCTTCTACCTTTTCTTCTTTCATTTGCCATGAAGTGATGGGGCTGGATGCCCTGTCTTAGTTTTTTAAATATTGAGTTCTAAGCTGGCTTTTTCACTCTCCTCTTTCACCTTCATCAACAGGCTTTTATAGTTACTCTTCACTTTCTGCCATTAGAATGGTATCATCTGCACATCTGAGGTTATTTCTCCCAGCAATCTTGATTCCAGCTTGTGATGTGCTCTGCATATAAGTTAAATAAACAGGTGACAATACACAGCCTTGCACTCATTTCTCAATTTTGAACCAGTCAGTTTTTCCATTTAAGGTTCTAACTTGCTTCTTGATCTGCATACAGGTTTCTCAGGAAACACGTAAGATGGTCTAGTATTCCCACCTCTTTAAGAGTTTTCCACAGATTGCTGATTCACATAGTCAAAGGCTTTAGCATAGTCAATGAAACGATAGATTTTTTAATGGAATTCCCTTGCTTTCTCTATGATCCAGAGAATGTCGGCAATTAGATCTCTGCCTTTTCTAAACCCAGCTTGTACATCTGGAAGTTCTTGATTCAGGTACTTGCTGAAGCCTAGCCTGAAGGATTTTTGAGCATATTCTTCCCTTACAAAGAGTTAATTGTTTAGCTAAGTATATAATTCTAGCTTGGAATCTGTTTTCCTGATGAATTTTAAATACATTTTCACATTATATTTTGACTTCTAGAGTCGTTATTGAATAATAAAATGCAAGTCTAATCTCTGAAACTTCATATAAAACATACTTCTCTCTCCTTCACTCTCAGTTTCAAAGACTAAAAGATTTTCTTTTTGTCCTGAAATTTCTTAGTAATGGACTGTTTTTGCCCATTATGCTAGCCATTTGGTGAGTCCTTTTATTCTGCAAATTTTCTTAATTTACTTCTTTAATGACTTCCTTCTCCCCCACCTCTGCCCCTATTTTTTCTTTCTGGAGTTCCTATTCTAAAGTTGAATCTTTTTTTTTTTTTTCTGTCTTACATCTCCCCTTTTTGAGCTTTTGTTTTACTTTATGGGAGATTTCCTCAATTTTATTAATAAATCCTTCTATGTAATTGGCTTTTAATATTTAATTTGCAAGATCTTGATGTTACTGTTCTTGTTCTGTAAACCTTTTTAAAATATCCTGTTATTGTTGAGTGAATGCCATACCTTTTAAAACTCTAAAAATATTAATAATTTTGGGAAATATACTTCTCCCCACAAGCCTTCCTGCAATTAGTTTTTTGTCTTTTAAGTCTCAGTATTTCATATTAAATGCTTTCCTTAAATGTCCATAATCCCCGGCTATCTACTTTTACTTAAGAGTGGTCACTAAAAAGATGATTGGAAGTCTCTGCATATGGATGGGACCTGTCAAGTGGGATTTTCTCTACAGAGTAATCCAACTGGGCCATGTCCTTTGGAAATTCTAGATATTTGGTCTTTCCTTTTTGATTTATCACTTTCCCAGAGAAGTTCTTTCAATTTCTTATCTGAATGGTAAAGTCCTCAGTCACTCCGTCGTATCCGACTCTTTGCGACCCCATGGACTGTAGCCCACACGGCTCCTTTGTCCATAGAATTTTCCAGGCAAGAATACTGGAGTGGGTTGCCATTTCCTACTCCAGGCAATCCTGATCTAAGGATTGAACCTACATCTTCTGCATCTCCTGCAATGAAAGGCAGATTCTTTACCACTAGCACCACATGGGTTAAAACCAGTAAAGGCCTGGTTGCCAGTATTCTAAGAACTGAGTGGAGAATAAGGGTTGGGATGCTCAATTTTTAATAAATAAACTTTTGCTTTCAGAACATTCCATGCTCTCAACTGTGCCTGGTATCTTCCAGTTTAGAGACTCTCTCTTTCACCCCCTTTTGAGGCTAACTGACCAATCTTTTGTCAGAATGAGGGGAAAGCAGACACTGGACTAAGCAGTGAGGGAGGTGGTCTAGGGTCTAACTGCTTCTGCAACAGGCTTGCAATGAATCTTCCTGTTGTTAGTTCAGTCTTTGTCTTGACTTCCAGAGGTACCTGGTGCTGTCTATTACAGATATTTGGTGATATAAGCCAGATTACTTTTTGGCCTATATCATACTAGCTAGGAATTTCTCTTTCTTGGTCTTCTAAAGTTAGTTATTGTCCAACAGCTTTCCAGTTTCTGAAATTTTCTTATTTCTTCTGTCCTGTTCTCTTTGTCCTTGTGGGTGTACACTTTTTAAAATCCACTTTACCATCTATTTCATGGGGTTTCAAACTGTGATTCTTAGATCAATTCCAGCCCACAAAGATTTTGTTACCAGTCTATGGTAAGAGGAAGAATTTGTGCCAGAATGTAAACTGATTTACTAATGACACAGTTTAGTTTAACTGTCTTTTGGGGTTTTTTTTTTTATTTTATATATTTTTAATTAATCATTATTTATTTTTAACTGCACTGGGGCCTTGTTGCTACACATGGGCTTTCTCTAGTTGTGGTGAGCAAGGGCTGCTCTCTAGTTGTGATGCATGATCTTCTCATTGCAGTGGCTTCTCAGTGCAGAGCACAGGCTCTAGGGCAAGTGGTCTTCTGTGGTTGCAGCATTCAGGCTCAGCAGCTGTGGCTCTTGTGTTCTAGAGCACAGGCTCAGCAGTTGTGGTACATGGGATTAGCTTCCCTGCAGCACGTGGGATCTTCCTGGACCAGGGATACAACCAGTAACCCGTGCATTACAAGGCAGATTCTTAACCACTGGACCATTAGGAAAGTCCTGATTTTGTTTTCAATGGCAAGACTTTTTCAGTAAAGGAAGTGGTGCATTGATTTACATTCTAGGGTAAGTTCCTTATGTCATCATGCACAAGTGGAAGACCAGTTTGGATACATGTAATAATACTAGTCTTGAGCTTTCCTCCCTTTCTCTAATGAAATTTATCTTATCTATATCTCATCCTCCTATGGCCCAGCTTCCAGTTCTCTGAAGTCATATTCATGGTTACATGCAGTAATAGGTTAGCAGAAACTACAGCAATAGAAGGTCCGGCCAGATTTTCAGAATTTAAAGAATATTCTAGTACTCTCTCTGGCTTAGATTGAAGGTAGAAAGAAGAAAGATGATATGCCTCTTTCTGAAGTAATGATGTAAAATAAGGCTTGGATCTTCTATGGCAACTTCATCAAAAGTGAAGAGGGAACAAGATAAAAATAAGGAAGAACCTAGAAAGCCAAGCACATGCCCAGAGCAGGATACATTCTCAGGAAAGACAAGATAGGGCCCTATGCTTTAATCTCTCCCTGATCTTTAGGATCAGCATCAGTAGGAAGTGAATGCCAAGATGAGGTTGTAAATGGCCTGGCCAAGTTTTCAAGGAAGGTCCATCACAGAGCCAATCTGCAAAGACCAGGAGAGGTTTTTTCCTTGTCTTTTTTTCATTCTCTTTTTGTTCTGGGAATTTAAATAACTCTTTATCCAAACATGAGCTGACACAAGCTTAAGTAACAGAGACTTCAGAGAGCATATATAACAAAGAATGTCTTTCAAAATAGTTTGAAAAGTCACTAAATAAACAATACAAAGCACACAAAGAAATATCAATGAACCCTGAGAAGAAGGAAGAATCTGCTTACCAAAGTTACCATATCACAATATTCAGAATGTCTAGTTTTCAGCAAAAAATTAAGAGGCATTCAAAGAAAAAAGAAATTGTGGCCCATTCCTATGGGGAAAAAAAAACTAACAAACTGTCATTGGAGAAACATTGGACTTACTAGACAATGATTTTAAATCAACAGCCTTAAATATGATCAAGAAATAAAGAAAAATCATAGACCAAGAACTAAAGGAAACCAGGAGACTAATGTCTGAACAGAGACTAACAATAAATATATAAAAGTTATGAAAAGAAAACAAACAGAAATTCTGAACCTAAAAAGTACAATAATTTTAATGAAAAACTCGCACGAAGGTCATACACCCAACAAGAGATTTGTATTCAAATATATAATAATCTCATATATATCATAATTCAAATATCTCATAATTCAATAATAAAAAGGCACATAACCCAATTAAACTGAGCAAAGGATTTGAATAAACTTTTCTCAAAAAAGATATTAGTATATAAATGGCTAACAAGCACTGGTAAAGATGTTCAACGTTACTGGTTATCAGGGAAAGGCAAATCAAAACCATAACGAGATAACCTTCATCCTCACCAAGATGACTATATTTTTTTTGAAATGGAAAATGTTGACAAGAATGTGAAGACATTGCACGCTGATGGTTGGAAGATAAAGTGTTTATCTTCCATTAGCTGCTGTGGAAAACAGTTTTGTAGGTCTACAAAAAGTTAACCATAGAATTAGCATATCCCAACAGTGCCATTCCTGGGTAGATATCGAAAAGACTTAAGACCAAGTATTCAAACAAATACTTGTATACAAATGTTGGTAGTAGCATTATTTGCAAGAGCCAAAAGGTAGAAACAAATGTCCATCAACAAATGAATGAATAAACAAAATGTTTTATACCCATACAATGGGATATTATATTCAGCCAAAGAAAGAAATGAAATACCAATATATGCTACAACATGGATCTTGAAAACATGCTAAGTGAAAGAAGTCAGACACAGAGGTCATGTATTGTATGATTCCATTTCTTTGAAGAATCTAGGACAGATAAACCCACAGAGACAGAAAGCAGAATAGTGGTTGCCAGGGGGTGGGTAGGAATGGAGAGTGACTTCTTAATATGTACAAGGTCTCCTTTGAGGGTGTAAAAATGTCTTAGCCCAAGATAGAGATGATGGTTGTACATCACAAGAAAACATGAGTGGAAATGTACTAGATGTGAATGTACTAGATGTCATCACAGTATACACTTTAAAATGGCTAATTTTATGTTTGCAAATTTCCCCTCAATTTTTTTTTTAAATAAAGAGGACTCTGTCTGCAAGAGAGACTTTCAACCACCCAAATCAAAGCCTCTATTTATATGTTATTTTGTATATTTTTAAAAGAGAAACCAGAAACACCTGTTCTGCAAAATGAAATATTTTATCTGACAGTAAAATAAATGGCTCATTTATAGAAATAACAATGTTATTTGGGGGCACTTTATGGACCAGTTTTTACAGTGGGCATGCATGTGATCTTGTCTTGGGCATTTGAATCTGTGGGTTAGAAAATGGACCTAAAACTAGAGACCAGTCAGGCCCAAAAGCCAAAGCTTTTTCTTCATTCATTTCCTAAGTCTTCTGACTCTTTAACATTCGGGACTGCTCTATTTTGGGATTCTAAAGCAATGAAAAGGTCCTTTATCACCGTGATTATATCTATTGTAGTTGGTGGAGTATACCATATGTATTAGAAATGTTTCCACTCTGACTTGAAAATTAAATGTATTTTAATACTTCTGTCTGTAAGTATTCTGGATAAGTGATGTTTTCTTGTGCACTGCAGTCCTCAGTAGAGTGGAACCCTTTTTGATGCCTGTAAGCTTCCCGAGAACAAGAGTATAACTTACTACCTTCTCAAGAAGTTATGGTAAGTGAGAGACAGTTCAAGTCCTGGCTCTACTGCATGTCAGCTGGGTGAACTTTAGTATCAGGTCACTGATTGCCTTCAACCTCAGTTTCCTCAACTGTAAAACACAGATGATAGATAGCCAGACAGAGTTGATGTGAGGAGCTAATATAACACAATGCCAAAGGACTCTCCAAATGTCAGTGCTTTTTGCACAGTGGTTGTAAAGTTAATATTTGTTTAACTGAGTTGTGTAATGATCTTGTGGATATAAGGCTAATCTTGCTTTGCACTGATTGAATTAAATCAAGCTATTTCTCTAGGAAATTATGTCTCAGGGAACAAAGTGAATCCTTGATATACTAGGATTTTTGTAATAAGCTATGTTGTAAGAGAGGTGTGTTGTATTTACCGCAAATGCTACTAATGAAATATGCTAATGAGAAGAGAGTTAATTGTTCCTTTTCCAGAAGACAAATGAATTCTCTTCCACTATTTGAGTTTCTTTAGTAAGTCACATCTTTCAGTGTTCACAGCATTCCCTGAGAATGTGAAAAGTTAATACGTCCCAGCAGGTGAGCAGTTTCTTTCTTTTCCCTGGCAGGAATATTAATCACTATTATTACCACTCAGGAGTCTTTGACTTCATAGGGAACTGTGCCACTAACTTTGGGGAGGGAAATTATGTTGGGGTGGTGTTGGTGTGGAGAAATCAATCAGGATTAGCCACTGCTTTCCTGCCTAATAAGGAAAGCCAGTACCTGTTGAGGTTTAATTTTAGAATCCTAGAAGAGTTAGCCACACTACCTAAAATGTCAACTATTAAAATTATTCCTCTGATTTTAGTAGAGTCTTTAGAAAGGGCCCACTAAAATGTAGATGTTAATAAATATTACTGTAGCAAATATCACAGATATCCTTAAAAAATTGGTTCATAATTATGGTCAGTCCCAAAGGACTAGAAGTCTAGATCACAGACAAGAAGGAAAAAGAAAGAACAAAGTTCTAGCTTTTGGAAGGCTAGGACCAGGTATGTTACTTGGAAGCCTGAGGTATCACGAGAACCTTGGATATCTCACAGAGCTTGTATCAGTGGGAAACGAGGCAACAGTCATCCAAGGCCATATTCTATGCTTCCTTAACCAGATTCTGCATCCATTTAGAACACAATCAATTTGCAGTTATAGTAGGTGATAGAAATAGCAATAGGGGCTGTCCTGGTGGCTCAGTGGTAATGAAAGTGCCTGCCAATGCAGGAGAAATACCTGGGTCAGGAAAATCCCCTGGAGAAGGAAATGGCAACCCACTCCATTATTCTTGCCTGGGAAATCCCATGGACAAAGGAGCCTGGAGGACTACAGCCTGTAGGGTCGCAAAAGAGTTGGACACGACTTAGTGAACTAAACAAGAAATAGCAATACAAAAATTATTTTTAACTCAGCAAGTATTTATTAAGCATCTATCAAGCAAAGACTGGGAGCAAGTGACCTTCATCCTACAGGACCATTTGACTCTGAAGGAATCTCTTCTCCCCATCTCTTCCCTGTACTATCCCTTCTCTGAATAAGAAATCCAATTAACAAGGACTCTACCTCCAATTTTTTTATGCCTACTTCCCTCTCCCTTAAGAAATCACTAACACGTTAGAAATGGTCAAAAGTTTATCAGAAGGTATCAATAAAAGGTGTTTAATTGGATAATAGGTATAAAAAATATACAAACTAGATGATCACAAATGGATAATTAATCTATAGAGAGGAGTTGTGAGCAATAGCTATTAAATAATAATTAAATACTGCCAAACCATAAGGTGTACCTTCCCTGGTGACTCACCCAGTAAAGAATCTGCCTGCAATGTGGGAGACTCAGGTTCAATCCCTGGGTCAGGAAGATTTCCTGGAGAAGGGAAAGGCTACCCACTCCAGTATTCTTGCCTGGAGAATTCCACAGCCAGAGGAGCCTGGCAGGCTTCAGTCCACGAGTCGCAGAGAGTCAAGACATGATTGAGCGACTAACACAGCAAACCGTAAGTCTGGTGTTCTGCAACAGGCTTCCAAAATCAAGTTAGGCAGGAGAACAAAGAAGTGCCCTAACCAGGAAGAATGAATTGCAGAGGAGTGGTTCATTTCTGCTTTAAAATCATTTGCTTCCTTTGCCATAGAACAGAACAGACTCCTCCATGCTTAAACCATATTTATATCTGAGAAGGCCATAATAGTTGGAATGGAAGAATTCCTGACTAGAATGAAAAATCATTTTCTAGGTTTCAATTTCATGTTAATGTGGTTGACAAATGTAATATAAGCATGGGACTTTTTAAAATTATGTTATGTTTTGCAATTGTAAACAACTTTAGCTAGAGGAGTAGAGATAAGGACGAATGAACCTCCAGTGAATACCAAGCTGGCAGTTCAGAACGAGATCAGCTGTTGGCACAGATGTGAGGAAACATAACTTTGGGTCTTTAGGGTTTCTACCAGAAGGTGTATTGATTTGCTTGGTTTTATACAGTACATGAATACAGGAATCTAGAGATAGAATTGAGTCTATCAAGGCCTTCCTCTAAACTTTAGTATATACTTCTCCACATTGTTTCATGTAAATGTAATCATAAAACCTAGGAAAATCTTTTTTTCTGGTAGAAATCAAAGTGTCATTTATCCTCATAATAACTCAACTTGAGAGTACTTAAAATACATTTAATATATTCTGTATGAATGGCGGACAGATGTCACAACATGTTTGTCAAAACCCACAGAATGTACAACACAAAGAGTGAGCCTTACTGTAGAGTACAGACTTTAGTTAATATTAATAAGAATAACTATGGACTCATGGAAAAAACACATTTAATATTTAGGCCTAGTAACAATCTGACTTCCTTCTTTCATATATTCAAGCCTTCATCCCTTCAACACACAAAACCACTCTCAAGACTGATTATAAGCATAGGTCAGAGTTTTATTTCAAATGAAGAGGCTTTCTGAAAAGCCCAATTCAAAGATTCTATCTTAGCAGAGTCATTTTATAGGGGAAAAATGGCTAGACAGTTATTATTAGACTATATTTTAAATACGGAGATGACTATCTAGTTAAGGACAATTAGCCTCTTTGCATTATTGGTTAAAGTTCTTAGATTAGTTTCAAGGCTAATAGTCAACTGAATGGATTTCCTAGGAGGGGCTTTTGGCTTCCTTGGTGGCTCAGTGGTAAAGAATCTGCCTACCAGTGCAGAAGACCCGGGTTCAATCCCTGGGTCAGGAAGATCCCCTGGAGAAGAAATAGCAAACCACTCTAGTATTCTTGCCTGGAAAATCCCATTGACAGAGGAGCCTGGAGGGCTATAGTCTATGGGGTCACAAAAGAGTCAGACACAAATTCACAATTAAACAGCAGCAAACAGCAGCAGGAGGGGCTTTTAAGTTCTATAAAGTCTATCAGAAAATTGCTCAAGTAGTTTATCAAGCATACTAAACTATATATGTAGAAAAAGCACTCAACAAACTCCAACAGTCTTTCATGATGAAACCACTCAAAAACTGGTAGAAAGGAAGTTCCACAATCTGATAAAGGACATCTATGAAAAATCCACAATTAACATCATACTTAATGGCAAAAGATTGAAAGGTTCTGTTCTCACCACTTCCATTCAACATTGTATTAGAGATTGTAGCCAGGGAAATTAAGCAAGAAAAAGAAATAAAAGGCATAAAAACTGGAAAGAAAGAAGCAAAATTATTTGAAGATGACATGACTTTGTATATATAAAATCTAGAGAACCCACAAATAAAGCATCAGGGCTAATAAAGAGATTCAGCAAGGTTGTAGAATAAATATATAAAATAGATACAAATATATAAGATAAATATACAAAAATTACCCACATTGCTATATACTAGCCTTGAATAATCCATAAATGAAATTGAGGAGACAATTCCATTTACAATAGCATCAAGAAGAATAAAATACTTAGCAGTAAATTCAACTAAAGAAGTGAAGACTTGGACACTAAATTACAAAATACTGCTGAAGAAAATTAAAGAAGACCTAAATAAATGAAAAGACATCCCATGTTCATCTGCTGGAAAACTTAATGTTGTTAAATGGCCATACTTCTCACATTGATCTACAGATTGAATGCAATCCCTTTCAAAAATCCAGGGTTTGTTTTGTTTGTCTTCACAGGAATTGACAAGTTGATGCTAAAATTCATACGGAAATACAAGGGACCCAGAATGGACAAAATGATTTTGAAAAAGAACAGAATTGGAGGACTCACACTCTCAATTTCAAAACTTCCTACAGATATATAGGATAATCAAAACTGGGTGATGGTGGCTTAAAGACAGACATAAAGATAACTTATTCTGAACAAAAGTACCAATACAAGTCAATAAAGAAAGAACAGTATTTTCAATATATTGTAGTGGGATAACTGAATATCCACATGCATAAAAAGAATAATAATTAAGTTGGATCTCTTCTTCACACTCAAAATACACAAAAGTTAACTCAAAATGGACCAAAGACCTAAAGGGAAGAGCTAAAACTACAAACTCTTAAAAGAAAACTTAGTTGTAAATCTTTGTGATGTTTAGGCAATAATTTCTTGACTATGACACCAAAAACACAAGCAACCAAAGAAAATAATTAAATTCATCAAAATTCTAAAATTTGGGCTTCAAAAGATACAACCAATGAAGTGAAAAGACAACCCACAGAATGAAGAAAATATCTGTAAATCATACATCTGGTAAATCTGTAGTATTTAGAAAATATAAAGAACCTGGCAACTCAACAATAAAAAGGAAACACATGGGCTCGAATAGACACAAAGGACATATAGATATTCCTTCAAAGACATACAAATGGCCAAGGAGCACATGGAAAGATGTTCAACATAATTATTCGTTACAGAATGCAAATCGAAACCACAGTGAGATACCACTTTACACCTACCATGACAGCTATTGTTTAAAAAATGGACAATAACAAGCGTTGGTAAGGATTTGGAGAAATTGGGACCTTCACACATTGCTGTTGAGAATGTCGAATGCTGCAGCCACTGTGAAAAACAGTTTCTCTAAATGTTAAATATGGACTTATCATATGATCCAGCAACTCCACTCCTAGGTATATACCCAGGAGAAGGGAAAAGGTTTTCATAAAAAAAATTTATGAAAACACTTGTTCAGAGAAGCATTACCATAATAGCCAAAAAGTAGCAACAACCCACATATCCATTATCTGATGAATGGATAAACACAATGTGGTGTATCTATTCAATGGAATATTATTTGGCCCAAAATGGAATGAAGTACTGATTCAGGCTATAGCATGGATGAACCTTGAAAATGATATACTAAATGAAAGAAGGCGACATACTGCATGATTCCATTTACATGAAATGTCAGAAGGGGCAATTCCATAGACACAGATGATAAGTTAGTGTTTTCAGGGGCCAGAAGGAGGAGGTAACAAGGAGTGCCTGCTAATGAGTATGCAGATCACTTTAAGGTGATAAAAATGTTCTCAAATTAGTGGGAATGATAACACAAATTCACAAATATACTAAAACACATTGAACTGTACACTTTTAAAGAGTGGATTTTCTGGTATGTGAATTATATCTCCAAAAGAGAAAAATGGGGCTCTCCTACACCCCCAAACCCTAGTCTTCATTTGTGGAGACACCTAATGATACTTGTTTCTTGGCCGCTGTTGCTGCTGTTGTTCAGTTGCCCAGTCATGTCCAACTCTTTGTGACCCCATGAACTGTAGCACAGGAGGCATCCTTGTTCCTCACCATCTTGTTTCTCAAGAAAGAAGAAACTATCTTGTTTCTTGGCTACCATTTATGAAATAGACTTTACCATACAAATATATGTGTTTCTATAGGTTTCTTATTAGAAACAGAAATATGAGTATAGCAAATACATTGTCCTAGACTTTGTTTTCCCCTCTTTATAACTTTCTCTTTTTTCTTATTAATTATTTTTATAGGAGTATAGTTGATGTACAATGTTATGTTAGTTTCTGCTGTATATTAAGTGAATCATATTTTATTATGTACATATACATTATGCATCATACATATACCTACATCCATTCTTTTCTAGATTCTGTTCCCATATAGGTCATTACAATACAGAGGAATGAAAGGAATTTTCATCCCAATCCCAAAGAAAGGCAATGCCAAAGAATGTTCAAACTACTGCATAAATGCACGCATCTCACACACTAGCAAAGTAATGCTCAAAATTCTCCAAGCTGGCTTTCAACAGTACGTGAACCATGAGCTTCCAGATGTTCAAGCTGGATCTGGAAAAGGCAGAGGAACCAGAGATCAAATTGCCAACATCCACTGAATCACTGACAAAGCAAGAGAGTTCCAGAAAAACATCTACTTCTGCTTTACTGATTATGCCAAAGCCTTTGACTGTATGGAAAATTCTTCAAGAGATGGGAATACTAGACCATCAGACCTGCCTCCTGAGAAATCTATATGCAGGTCAGAAAGCAACAGTTAGAACTGGACACAGTACAACAGATTAGTTCCAAATCTGGAAAGGAGTACATCAAGGCTGTATATTGTTACCCTGCTTGTTTAACTTTTATGCAGAGTACATCATGTGATACACTGGGCTGCATGAAGCACAAGCTGCAATCAAGATTTCTGGGAGAAATACCAATAACCTCAGATATGCGGATGACACCACCCTTATGACAGAAAGCAAAGAACTAAAGAGCTTCTTGATGCAAGTGAAAGAGGAGAGTGAAAAATTGGCTTAAAACTCAACATTCAGAAAACTAAGATCATGGCATCTGGTCCCATCACTTCATGGCAAATAGACGGGGAAACAATGGAAACAGTGAGACTTTGTTTCCTTGAGCTCCAAAATCACTGCAGATGGTGACTGCAGACATGAAATTAAAAGACGCTTGCTCCTTGGAAGAAAAGTTATAACCAACCTAGACAGCATATTAAAAAGCAGACATTACTTTGCCAACAAAGGTCTGTCTAGTCAAAGCTATGGTTTTTCCAGTAGTCATGTACAGATGTGAGAGATGGACTATAAAGAAAGCTGAGCACCAAAGAATTGATGCTTTTGAACTGTGGGGTTGGAGAAGACTCTTGAGAGTCTCTTGGACTGCAAGAAGATCCAACCAGTCAATCCTAAAGTAAATCCATCCTGAATATTCATTGGAAGGACTGATGCTGAAGCTGAAACTCCAATACTTTGGCCACTTGATGCAAAGAACTGACTCATTTGAAAAGACCCTGATGCTGGGAAAGATTGAAGGCGAGAAAAGGGGATGACACAGAATGAGATGGTTGGATGGCATGACCAACTCAATGGACATGAGTTTGAGTAAGCTCCCAGAGTTGGTGATAGACAGGGAAGCCTGGCATGCTTCAGTCCATGGGGTCGCAAAGAGTTGGACATGACTGAGTGACTGAACTGAACGGAATGTGTATATGTCAATCCCAATCTCCCAATTTATCCCTCCCCACTTCCCTCTTGATAACCATGTTTGTCTTCTACATCTGTGACTCAATTTCTGTTTTGTAAAAAGGTTCATTTGTACCATTTAGATTACACATATAAGCGGTATCATATGATATTTGAATTAACTTTAGTAAATTCCATTTGACAGCTATTACATTGTATTTTCTCAGTTACAAGATTCATTCACAATGTAGTGTTAGCATCTGCTCTGAGGATCATTCCTCTTTACAATATAACTTGGTGATTTTTTCATTTCAGCATATGCAATTATCCTTCATTTCTTTTTATTTTGGGATATGCTATAATTTAATTTGATAAGTGTTTTGCTACTATAATACTGTTGCAATTAATTTCCTTGAAATATTTCTATTACATGCATATGAGTGGGATACTTACCAGAAGTAAAATTTCTAGTTGAAAATATGTTCCTCTTATTTTATTTCAATAGATGGATTTGTTATTGATTATTGATTTAGTGTCTCTCTTACTAGATCATGAGGTTTCTGAGGAGAGGGACCATTTCTGTCTTTTTCTCCAAAATTTGTTCATTGAACACTGTATATTATGCCATTACACAAATATATCATATTCTTATCCACTGTATTTTTAAAAATTAAAGTACAGTTGACTTACAATGCTATATTCATCTCAAGAATATCTTTCATCACTTTAATTACATCATGCCATTCTTTTCTGGCCTGCAGATTTCCTGCTGAAAAATCAGCTGATAGCCTTATGGGATCCCCGTGTATGTGATTAATTGTTTTTCTTTTGTTGCCCTCAAAATTCTCTTAACTTTTGCCATTTTAATTATGTCTTGGTATGGATTTCTTTGGGTTCATCTTGTTTTGGACTCTTGATGTTACCTGGACCTGGATGCTTGTTTCCTTCTTAGGGAAGTTTTCAGCTATTATTTCTTCAAATACTACTTCTACCCTTTCTCTCTTCTCTTGGAACACCTATAATGCAAGTGTTAGTACACTTTATGTTGTCCCAAAGGTCCCTTAAACTATCCTCATTTTTTAAAATTATTTTTATTTTTCCTGTTTGGCTTAGGTGATTATTACTACTCTGTCTTCCATATCACTTAGCCATTCTTCAGTATCATCTACTCTACCAGTGACTCCCTCCAATGTATACTTCATTGCTGTTATTGTATTCTTCAACTCTTATTGGTTCCTTTTTATATTTTCTAACTCTTTGTTCAAGTTCTCACTTGTTCATCTATTCTTATCCTGAGTTTGGTAAGCATCTTCACAATCATTATCTTAAACTCTTTCTCAGGTAGATCGCTTATCTTCATTTCATTTAGGTCTTTTTCTTCAGTTTTGTCATGCTCTTTTGTTTGAAACACACTCCTCTGTCTCCTGAATTTGCCTAATTCTCTAAGTTTACTCCTATGTATTATGTAGTTAGTTACAACTCCCAATCTTGGAGAAGTGACTTGTCCTAGGGAAGCCCAGCAGCATGTTCCCCTTTGATCACCAGAGTCAGATACTCCAGGGGTGTCCCCTACATGGGCTGCATGAGCCTTTCTATTGTAGCAAGGCTGGCTGTTGCAGATGTGCTGGTAGTTGGGGCTGCCCCGGGCGCTAACAGGCTAGAGGGATAATTCCAAAAAAGCAACCACCAGGGCCAGCGTCAGCATGGTAGAGAGAGATTATGAAAACAGCTGCCACAAACATGTCAGTTCCCAAGGGGAGTCCCAGCTGCCCCCTGTTTCTCCACAAGACTCTCTAAGATCAGCAAGTATGTCTGACCCAGACTCCTTTCAAACTGCAGCTTCGGCACAGGGACTTGGAGCAAGTAAGTTTTTGCACATGCCCTTTAAGGATGGCCCTCCAGCCTCTAGTTCTAACATAGGCCCCACTGATTTTCAAAGCTAGACATTCTGGGTGTTCATCTTCCCAGTGCAGGACCAGGCTGGTGACCTCAGTGTGGGATTGGACACCTGGCTCCTCAGGTAGGACCTCCACAGCTGGTTTTCCTCCTGCTTGTGAGTCACCATGCCAAGAATGTGAGTCCTGACAGCCAGTGTCTCCACCCTCCTACCTGTCAGGTTGTGGTTCTTTATGTCTTTTCTACTAGCCTTCAGGTCATTCTCAGAGATAGTTGCCCTGTTCAGTAGTGTAATTCAGGTGTGACAGGGGGTGAACTTGGGATCTTCCTATTCTGCCATCTTGAGCCCTCCCTGTCCCCATTTCTGTTTTGTTGACCAGGGCAATCTAGATTTTAGCACACTATTTGACATACTGCTTTATGTATTTGTAGACAGACAAGCCTGTGTGCTTTATCATACAAAGTGTCATATAGAACTTCAAAGCTACATCATTGAAAAACACAATCTAGTTTACAGAGATAGTAATTGTTTGTGAGGGTGGGGGGGAACTGGTTAGTTTTTGTTTGTTTTCTTTTCATTCATTTCATCCAGTTGTTAGTTTTTTACGTTTTCCTTTCTAACTCTGGTATATTTTCAAAAATTGTGGAGTCAATTGCAATGCATCATTTTAAGAAATACAGAATCACTAATTTCATCTGAAGACATTAGCATGTTTTATTAAACAAATGCCTGCTTCTTAGATTTGAGTGTTCTGCAATTCAGTTCCTTAGAAAAAACAAGGGAGGATAGAGGTTTATTTGCAGTTTTAAGAGACCTAATATCGCCACCTGCTGGACAAAATGTCAGAATACAATTTGAAGCCGTTAAATCCTAAAACTTCAAATCAGTTTGCTTCCATTAATCAGGGGAAATTTTGTTATTTTACCATAGGAGTGTTTGTAAATACAATTAAGTTTATAAGAGGTTCTTTGATGCTTTAAAAAAGTAGGGATAAATTTGTTCTTTTTTTAGGATAAAGTCATTTTGGGAACTGATTACCCCTTCCCACTAGGTGAGTTGGAACCTGGGAAACTGATAGAATCAATGGGAGAATTTGATGCAGAAACCAAGGTATGTGCCTTTTACTTCATGATCTTATTCCTGAATCTCCCTGATCTAACTGTGTTTGGTTTCAGAGCACTTTGATATGGGATAGCAAAGGACAGAGAAATTGTTGCACTTAGTATTCACAATGGCACCCCACTCCAGTACTCTTGCTTGGAAAATCCCATGGACGTAGGAGCCTGATAGGCTGCAGTCCATGGGGTCGCTGAGGGTTGGACACGACTGAGCGACTTCACTTTCACTTTTCACTTTGCTGCATTGGAGAAGGAAATGGCAACCCACTCCAGTGTTCTTGCCTGGAGAATCCCAGAGACGGGGAAGCCTGGTGGGCTCCCGTCTATGGGGTCGCACAGAGTCGGACACGACTAAAGTGACTTAGCAGCAGCAGCAGTATTCCTAGAACTGTTACTTGATCTTTAGAAATGGCTGATCTATTAAAGAGCAAAGGAAAGTTAAAAAGCTAAAAGTCAACCTAGTACAACTAAATTCATAAAGACAAGAAAGAAAACTGTAAAGAAGCATATTTAATAATATATTTAGATGTGCATGTTAGATGAATGAGAAAATATGTTTCTATTACATATCTACCAATCTCCAAAGTTGTAATGATTCTAGTAATTTGGATATTTAGACTCAAGTCTTGATTAACAGGACTCAAGGATGCAGAACCCTCAAGCAACTGGATTTTGTTTTTCTTTCAGCATTTGACTTTTAGGGTAGCTAAATGTGTCTTAATGCTGACACTTCCTATTCTGCCCCTTAGGTTCCTGAAACAACATGAGCTTAAAATGAGGCACTGTGTCTCCAGATTTCCTCTCCTTTGCCATCCCCTTCACATCCCATGGGCTTCTCTGGTGGCTCAGACAGTAAAGAGCCCACCTTCAATGCTGGTTTGATCCCTGGGTCAGGAAGAACCTCTGAAGAAGGAAATGTCTACCCACTCCAGCATTCTTGTCTGGAGAATTCCATGGATGGAGGAGCCCAGCAGGCTACGATCCATGGAGTTGCAAAGAGTCAGACATAACTGAGCAACTAACACTTTGACTATCCCATCCTACAGTGGTAAAGAATCCACCTGCCAATGCAGGAGACAAAGGAGACAAGAATCAGACCAACTGAGTGACTGAGCATGCAAATCCCATTCCACACATGCTCCCAACGAAACAAGTTCTTCCTAAGACTTCACCACTAGGGAACAGGGATGCCAAAATGAAAACACAGGGAGATGTAAATTCTTAAAAAATTTTACAAAAGTCTGTCATAACCCTTTTGTGTGAGACTTGACTTTCTTCTAAACTAGGATCCAAAAGTTACCTTCATCTCTAATTCTCTACTCTAATTGTTAGGGATACAGCTCATCACATCTTCTTAGACAGCTTGAAGCACATTAACAGATGCCAAGAAGAGTACATTTTGATATATACTAGTTGCAAGTTATTAACTGGGAAACCTCAGACTGCTTTAAACAGGAAGTGTCTCCTTTGGCACTTAACCACCTTAAGGAAATAAAAATCCTAAACTGTTAAATGGTAGTGGTGGTTTGCCTGGAGAATCCGAGGGATGGGGGAGCCTGGTGGGCTGCCATCCATTGGGTCGCACAGAGTCGGACACGACTGAAGCGACTTAGCAGCAGCAGCAGCGGTGGTGGTGGTGGTTTAGTCACTAAGTTATGTCCTACTGCTGCAACCCCATGGACTGTAACCCTCCAGGCTCCTCTGTCCATGGGATTCTCCAGGCAAGAATACTGGAATGGGTTGCCATTTCCTTCTCCAGGGGATCTTCCCAACCCAGGAAATTAACCCAGGTCTCCTGCACTGCAGGCAAATTCTTTACCGACTAAGCTATGAGGTAAGCCTTCATATAATTGTTAAATATATACTTATTAAAGTAGAAAGCAATACTAGGATTTTCTCTACTTTTTATATCAAAAGGTGAAAATGAAAAACTCCCTATAACATGAATGAAAATAAACTAAAACCAGACTACCCCAAGCTCCTGTTGTTGTTGTTCAGTTGCAGCCGTGTCCGACTCTGCGACCCATGGACTGCAGCATGCCAGGCCTCCCTGCCCTTCACTGTCTCCCAGAGTTTGCTCAAACTCCACGTCAAATATCCTGATTAAGACTTTAATGGAATAATAATAATTACTATTATATGCCTTCTGTTATTTAATTTTATATGTCTACCACTTTCAAGTTTTCAGAAAATCTTGAATAAAAATTTTATGCAGTCATAAATACATGATATTCTGTAACATTACATGTTACTCATCATAACATTGTAATAAAGACTAAAAACAATCTACAGGGGAATAGTTAAATAAGTAACAGTATGTCTATACAATGGAGTCTATATAGCCATTCAGTTCATTCAGTTCAGTTCAGTCACTCAGTTGTGTCCGACTCTTTGCAACCCCATGAATCGCAGCACGCCAGGCCTCCCTGTCCATCACCAACTCCTGGAGTTCACTCAAACTCATGTCCATCGAGTCAGTATAGCCATTAAAAAGTATTAAAAATCAATTTCTAAGATATATTAAGAAAGGTACAAAAATGCACATACTTTCATTTGTAAATAGCACACTATCCATTTGTGAAAAAAATTTATAAACCTACATATAAGAATTTGCTTATATATGAATAAAATATCTCTGGAAGAACAGATAAGAAACTGATAAGTCTGGGAAGAAAAAGTAGTGGTTGGGCAGTACTAGTAAAAGGAAACGTACATTTCGTATCTTTTGAATTTTGAGCCACATGAAGGTAAAATTTCACTAAAAAAATTTTTAATGAAATAAATAAATCCATTTGATGAGCACAACAACACTGGGAAATAGGCAAATGCATTCCACCAGGTAGATGCACAGGAGGAAATCAAGACTTGGGTGTTAAGTGATTTGCCAAAGGGATATAATTGCTAGATTATAGCACATGAACTCAACTCCAAATCTCCTAACTCCAGGATCAGGTCTCTATCCAATACACCAAAATGTATCACCTTCAAAGGATACTTGGTAGCAACGTATTTTAAAAAGTAAAGCAAATAGTTTTTCAGAGCAGCAGCCATTATTTCTGAAGTCTTCCTTTAGAGAAGGATGACCCAGGGTGAATCACAGAAGAACCCCAAGTAAGAGGTCCTTGCTTCACATTACCCACTCTGCAAGCCTATGTGAGAACCCTGACATGGTCATGATACACAGATACACACTAATGGTATGGATGTTACGCAACCCCATACATGTTTCCTTCCACCCTCAGCTGCATGCCTGTCCTTTGCAAGCTAGACCTATATCAATTAGGGTATCACAAAGTTAACTCTCAAATCACAGGAGCTTTTTCTGTGGAGCAGATCTAATCTATAGCTGGGGAGAAGGTGAAAAAAAACTTGGCATTCTCAAGTGAAATTTATCAATGTACATATTTGTACAATATTCTGAGACTCTTATTCAGGGTCATGTGAAAGGACAACACATATACGGAGAAAGTAGTGGTACCTAAGCTGTACCTTTTCTCTGTATTTGACTCCAAGTAATTCTTAAAACTCATTGGAGGGTCCTGTAGAGGTTACCAAAGAAGTCATTTTCCTAGGAGGGTTTTCCCTGTTGAAAGTCTCCTCCCCTCCTCCTACAACCAAATCTCAAACTTAGATTTCAAATAGAGGGACAAAGGGGGAATTAGAGAAGGCAGTCAAAAGGTACTAATTTCCAGTTACAAGATAAATAAGTACTAGGATTTTAATCTTCTTATGCTCAGTCATTCAGTCGTGTCCTACTCTTTTGTGACCTCATGTACTGCAGCCCACCAGGCTCCTCTGCCCATGGGATTTCCCAGGCAAGAATACAGAGTGGGTTGCCATTTCCTTCTTCAGTGGCTCTTCCAAATCCAGGGATCGAACCCGTATCTTCTATATTGACAGGTGAATTCTCTTCCACTGAGCCACCAGGACTGTAATGTACAACAGGATAAATATAATTAACACTGCTATATGTTACATATGAAAGTTATTAAAAGACTAAATACTAAGACTCTTATCCCAAGAGAAAAAATATTTTTTCTATTTCTTTAATGTTGTATCCATATGAGATGATGGATATCCACTAAACTTACTATGGTATTCATTTCATGATGTATATAAGTCAGATCATTATGTTGTACTTTTTTTTTTTTTTGCTTTTATGTTATTTTATTTTTAAAACTTTATTGTCATAATTTTTTAAATTTATTTTTTAATTGAAGGATAATTTGTTGTACATCTTAAACTTATACAGTGTTGTATATTAATCATATATCAATAAAACTGAAAGAAAAAAAGAAAATTCTTTTGGGGGCTAAATATTCCATTTATGTGTATACCACGTTTAAAAGCCTACTCATCTGTTGATGTATACTTGTGCTGTTTCTTTCAGCTGCTATGCATAGTACTATTACAAACGTTCCCTTTCAAGTATCTGATTGATACTTTAAAAAATTCTTTTGGGTATATTTAGGAGTGGAATTGTTGGGTCATACCATAATTCTGTTTATAATATGCTTAAACTTATCATTGTACTTACTATTTAATATAAAATGCATTTGCAGAAATATTTCATTAGAAACTGCTACTATAAAAAAACATAAAATTATACATTTTCTACATTAGCTATAATGTAAATAATACATTGTTTACATGTTCAAAAATTTAAAACCTCTACCATGTTTTGTCTATGATTGTCAACATATTTGAGAAGTAGAGAAAATAATTAAAGCATAAATATACCACCCACCATTCATATTTTTGCTTTTAAAGTATTGTTCAATACAAATATATGAATATAATTTTTAAAATAGTGCGGCAAAACATGGGTCAAGAGATCATTGTTTAAACACCTATTATTCTTCTCTCACATTGGGGAACTGAGTTTTTAAAAACCTGAAGACAGTTAATAAGCTTTAAAACAGCCATTAAATAATGCTTTAAAGTAAAACCTTTTCTTTTCTTTTTCAGGATAAACTCAAAGCTGGCAATGCCCTAGAATTTTTGGGTCTTGAAAGGAAACAATTTGAATGACTGAATTTGCTACAAAGGCAAATTTCAAGAAGACATTTTACTTTTGCTTTTAAATACGTATCACATATGCATTATTGAAATCCTATTTTGAACTCTTATCCAGAAATAGAATATATCCAAATACCCTAAACCATTCATAACAAAAATGATTCTCATGTTTTTATTCTGAAAAGAAGTACATTATTTCATGTGCAAATCAAAAATTATTTTCTGACAGACTTTAAAATTAATGGCAGAATTAAAAAGCAAAATGCCATTAATGATTCATATGAAAAAAATAACAGATTCATCCTAGAGGGTTCATGTAGGTTCTCTACTTTGAGCAAATATTTGTTAATAGGTCCCAAATAACCTGTTTTTATTCACTTTAAATACCTTCCATTAGCTCAGAAGTGGGCCGGGAATGCTTTAGAGTCCAAAAAAAAAAAAACAAAACACATTTTCCATAATCTCTAGGAACTTACAGCCCAATTAAGGGGGCAAAATACATGTTTATGGAATAATTACTAAGCAATAAAACATGCATGTCACAGAATTTCAGTTAAGAAAAATTCACTTGATTCCAACTTTGGGCACATCTTCACAGAAGCTGGAACTCGAGATGAGTCTATAAAGATGAATAAGGCATGTTAAGAGTTGGAAGATGGTAAATAGGAAGGCAAAACAATGGGAACATAGTTTCCATATGAATAAGAACTTACCCATTCTGGAGAAAAGTTTCAGTATGTAATTTACTTTTACCAGAAACTCTTTCCATTTGAAATACTGAGGAGACTGTGTAAAGCAAGCTGTGGAGGTTGAGCAGGGCAATACCAGGGTAGCCTGTTATACTCACTGCATTTCTATTCATTCCACCTGGTCTGCTGAAGATGAACTTGGTTCTGGGAGGGGTGATGAACATCTGTGGTTCATGAACCTCTGGCTGAATTCTAAAACGTAATTTTTCAAAATTACCCGCTTGCTTTAATTGTGGTTTTCTGGCTTTTTGTTTTTGTGTGGGGTTTTTTGGCCTCATCGTGGCATGGGGGATCTTAGTTCCCTGACAAGGGGTTGAATCCATGCTTGCCCCGTGCAGTGGAAACACAGTCTTAACCACTGGACCACCAGGGAAGTCCCATCCTCTTGATTCATTCATACTTCTTTTCCCTCCTATTAGTCAAGAGTTGAGTATGACATGTAATTTGTACTGATTTAATCTTTGCTAAACTACACTCATCCTATTATTTTATTTTAGTCTATAACTCCCATCTCTTTCTTGCTCCTCCTGTTGCTTTCTAAGACTTTACCCACCCAACACTTTGCTTGTTACTCCAATCTGCTTTAAAAGAAAAAGTTGAGTCAAACAGCAACATGAAGCATATGTTATTATTTTTTACTTCCCCATTCTTTGGGGGAAGATGTCTTGTTTCTTTTTAAATATTCTGTATTTGAGCACTTTTAACATAGTGTTTGAGGACTGCTTTATTATGAAAAGTAACCTGATCATCTCATTCAATGTAATTTTAACAGATATATAGATAAATACATAGTTTAAATAGATTTGGGGTATATTCATATTCATAGAGTATTTATGTGATATGCCAGGGTTGTAAGGCAGTTCCACACACTGGGGACATAGAAAGTTAACAAAAAGGATAAAATCTGTTCTCTGATGAAACCTACAACCCGTAGGGTAAGAAACTATAAATAAATAAAGGAGGGAGGACAAAGAAAGGAGAAATGGAGAGCAAGAGGGGAGAAGGAGGGAGGGAAGGAAAGGAGGGAGCGAGGAAACTTTTCTTATACTGATAAACATTATGCAGAATTAAAACAAGAAGATGTATAGAATGACTCGGGGAAGGATGGGAGATAAAACATTAAGTTGTAGCGCCAGGGCACACCTGTTTAAAGAGGACTTTGAACTAAGACTTGAGTAACAGAAAGAAATGGCCATGGAGAAGAGTCTTCTGGGGAAGGGCTAGAGCAGCAAAGGCTCTGAGGCAGAAAAGAGCTGGGGCAGAGCTTGTGAGCAAGGGAGAAACAGGGATGAAGCTGAAAAGCTGGCCAGATAAGTAAGCTGTGGTCGAGAGTTTAGATGTTCATATTAAGTATTTTAGTAAGCCAATGGAGTTTTAAAAATAGGTTTGTGACATGCTCTGTCTTATGTTTTTAAAAAACACATTAACAGCTCTGTGGAGAATTATTTTAAGGTGTCAAGAAATGATGGTGACATGGGCAAGAGTAGTAGAACAGGGACAGTGACATGGGGTTGTAGGGAGAAGCAACAGCACTTGATAAAATGTGAGGACAAGGGCAAATGGGAAAGAAAAAAATCAAGGCTGATTCCCAGGTGTCTGTGTGTGTTCAGACCATAGTTTGTTCAGTCTCCTACATTTGGACATTATATGTAATTTCCAATATTTTGCAATTACAAATAATGCTGCAATAAAATCAGGTTCATTTGTGATATCACACATAAGGGTAACTCCAACATAGATTTGATCAAAGATTTAACTCCAAGATAAGGTAAAACTATGCAGACACCAGAAAAGATGAGAAACTTCCTCTTTAATCCAAATATAAAGAAGGGCTTTCTAATGATGTCCTTTCTGTGCAATAATTCTGGGGACATTTATCCTCTGTAATGTAGCGAAGGCTATTAAACTCATCCATACTTTAGACAGATGCCTTGACTCCTAGTTTTTTTCACTTGAGCATCTGGGTTGATTTATTTTACCATTGTGAGGAAGACTGACAAAAACAGGTTTGGGAAGAAAGAGAATCAATAGCTCTGCTGTTGGACTTACTATATTTCAGATGTGTCTTAAACATTTAAGTAGGAATGTCCATAAGCAGTTAGGTACACTATTTTGGGGAGTTAAAGAGGGAAGTTGGGAAGAGGGCATCAGTGTATAGAAAGTATTTAAAGAAATGAGACTGGATGAAATCACCAGGAGAAAAAGTAAAGCAGAGAACCAAAAGAACCCAAGACTAATTACTATGATTCACCAGCACTGGAAACTAAGTAGTGCTCAGTGAGGTAGGAAGAAAACCAGAAAAAATGTATTCAGAAGTAAGGGGGAGACAATGTTTCAAGAAGGCCTAATAGCTTTAGGCATTAAAAAAGAAAAAATATAAATTATTATGGTACTGGGCTTCTTTGGTGGTACAGGGGCTAAGAATCTGCCTTGCAATGCAGGGGACACAGGTTGGATCCCTAGTCTGGAAAGATCTCAGTGCTTCGGAGCAACTAAGCCCACGAGTCACAACTACTGAAGCCCTTGCACCTTAGAGCCCGTGCTCCGCAACAAGAAAAGTCACCGCATGAGAAGCCCATGCACCGCAGCAGAGTAGCCCCCGCTCACCACAACTAGAGAAAGCCCACGCACAACAACAAAGACCAAGGGCAGCCAAAACTAAAGTTTTTAAAAAATCTTTTCAATACATTGGTACTTAGTACTTGGGGGCAGAATCATATGCTCTCAGTATAACTCAATCCCTTTATCTCAAAATAATTCCACTTCCTATAGTCCCAATTCTGATCAATGGCATCACCCAGTCACTTAAATTTTCTCCTTCACCCATATCAAACCTGACATTAAGTCTGATAGATTCTGCCATCTTTACATCTTTCACTTATCTATTCTGTCTTCCCTAATGCTTCCAACTAGATTCAGGTCCTCAACTCTCATCAAGATTATTGATATTATCTCTTATGTATATTCCTGCTCCTTGGCTTAGTCTGGCATAATCCACCTTCCACCCTATGGCCAGAAAAAATTTTCCAAGTATGTATCTGATAGCATTGCTCTTTCTCTAGCGCTCTTTAAAATTCCTCAGGACCTAGAATGATGGTTTCTAGGCTTTGAGATGTCATTAATCAGTATTTTCCCCTTTTAAAAGTTGTACTGATATTGCTAATAGCAGACACTTCTCAATTTGAATTGCAATTGCTATCTTCCCACTAGACTGGAACTTCCTTGAGAGCAGAAATGATGACCTAATTAATTTGCATCCAACAGTATTTACTGAGGGTGCACCATGTACACTAGGTGCTGGGATAATGTAAGTAAAAACAAACATGGTTCCTGCCCTCAGCTGCGCTTATAATCTAGTTAGGGAGACAGGTATCAAACAAGCAACAAATTGATGTAAAATTGCTACTGTGACAAGAGCTAGGAAGGAGACACACATAGTGTATACTACTACTACTACTAAGTCGCTTCAGTCGTGTCCGACTCTGTGCGACCCCATAGACAGGAGCCCACCAGGCTCCCCCGTCCCTGGGATTCTCCAGGCAAGAACATTGGAGTGGGTTGCCATTTCCTTCTCCAATGCATGAAAGCGAAAAGGGAAAGTGAAGTCGCTCAGCTGTGTCCAACCCTCAGCAACCCCATGGACTGCAGCCTACCAGGCTCCTCTGTCCATGGGATTTTCCAGGCAAGAGTACTGGAGTGGGGTGCCATTGCCTTCTCCACACATAGTATATATAAAGCTTAAAATACGGGACATGAGCCCATTAGAGTTGGGGAGAGAATTTTCAGAACTGTTGCTTCAGCTGGGTTCTGAAGAGCAGACAACAGCTAAAAGGTAAAGAGGCAAAGAGGAAAGAGAAGAGCACAGAGAGAAGAGCATAGATGAAAGCCTTGTGGCAGGAGAGAACACAGCAGGAAGGGATACCACTGGGGCTGGAGGTGAGAAAGCAAGACATTCTTGGTACAAAGAGACAAGATCACATGGATCCACACACTGGTTTGAGGAATTTGATCTATCAAAAAGCTGTGAGGTTTTTAATTAGGATATGTCAGGGAATGTTTAACAGTAGGATTCCTGTGTGCTGTTTCCTGTCTCTCTTGAGCCCTCTGTTCCTTATCAGTTCCTGTCAGGAACGAGTGGAGCGGCAAGCCGCTCCCAGGACTGAGATCAAAGAGATGGGATGCTTGCATAGGATTTCCTTCATTAGCTTTTCCATATGGTGAAAGGGATGATTTACAACCCTCTTTTGATATGGATGTCTTTTGGCTTTATGGCCTCTATTACTCCTTGTTTCCTTGGTAACCTGTAAAGTCTGGTCTTTTGATGTTTATCTGAAGAAGCTACCTTGTAATGAGCTATATATACTCACACAGAGTTCAATAAAGGACCTTTGTCCCACTAGAGACTTGGGTCCCTGTGTCCTTCTTTCTTTCTTTCTTTTTCTCTCCCTCTCTTTCTGACTGATTCTCTGGAGTGTGGAAGCCTGCCGAGCTCATTTTCCTGCCCAAGCTTTCAAGACCTCTGAAGACCTCTTGAGAGGGTGCCCTGTGCCTATGTGAATGGTACAAGCCCTGTCCTAGGGTTTTATTGGTTTTCTGCATAACCCAGGGAATATTAGCCTCTTTCCTTCTTTCACTTTCTTATCGTTGACTCTGGACCACCAGGTTCCAGTCCATTAAAGGACTGCAACAAGGATATAACTAGTTGAAATTTGAAAAGACCCTTCTGGCCCTAACACGGCACTTATCACACCCAAAATCTCAAAAATCTCTCAAGAAAATCCCCCTTTTAGGCTTTTCTCTCCCTTCTTATCTAGTATATGTACTTTGCCAAAACATAGCCATAGGGGGAAAAAAATCCCACCACCATCAGATTCCAAAGGACAACTCTTCATAGTCATCCAAGTATTTCTCTTCCTTGGACTGGACCCTTCTCCAAATTTTCTACCTCCCCTAAAAAGGAAGCCAGTTCTAATTCAACCCAATATTTATTACCCAACCAGAAAACTTACACCTATATTCATCGAAAAGAATGATACAAATGAATTTACAAAACAGAAACTCACAGACATAGAAAACAAACTTATGGTTACCAAAGGGGAGAGGGATAGATTGGGAGATCAGGATTGACACATACACACTGCTGCTGCTGCTGCTGCTGCTAAGTCGCTTCAGTCGTGTCTACTTTGTGCGACCCCATAGATGGCAGCCCACCAGGCTCCCCCGTCCCTGGGATTCTCCAGGCAAGAACACTGGAGTGGGTTGCCCTTTCCTTCTCCTACTGTATACTAAACAGATAACCAACAAGGACCTACTGTATAGCACAGGAAACTATATTCAATATTTTGTAATACCCTATAAGGGAAATTAATATGAAGATGAATATATAAAGTATTATATATAAATAAAATGTTGTTGTTTAGTTGCAACATCATATTTTACTTAGGACTCTTTTGCAGCCCCATGGACTGTAGCCCGCCAGTCTCCTCTGTCCATGTGATTTCCCAGGCAAGAATACTGGAGTGGGTTGCCATGCCCTTCTCCAGAAGATCTTCCTGACCCAGGGATCAAACCCTTGTCTCCTTCATTGGCAGGCACACTCTTCACCGGGGAGGCCCAAAATAAATACCTACAAACATAAATAAATATTTATTTAAATGTAATTGGGTAGACCAAAGTTTGTTCAGGTTTTTCCATAACATCTTATGGGAAAATCTGAACAAATATTTTGGCCAACCCAATATATATAGCTGAATCACTGTGATGGACACTTGAAACTAATCAACTAACCAACTAATCAACTATAGTTGATATCATAAATCAACTATGCTGCTGCTGCTGCTAAGTCACTTCAGTCATGTCTGACTCTGTGAGACCCCATAGATGGCAGCCCACCAGGCTCCCCCATCCCTGGGACTCTCCAGGCAAGAACACTGGAGTGGGTTGCCATTTCCTTCTCCAAAAAAATCAACTATACTTCCATTTAAAATATATATATTCAATTATTTAAGATGAATTTAATTAAAATAAATACCAACTTCATATTTGTTTAGCTTACAACGATTCTGAGGCTTTTTCTGAAACAAAATTGAACAAAAGTGAATAGAAGTTTCCATTTCTGAATATAAAACACTGCTCACTTTTATCAGATACCTAATAAAAATTTTTAAGTTCATTTTTGAGAAGTCAATCCACAAACATGGTAGAAGAGTTCAAAAGCATTAAATTCAATGTATGTCACCCAGAGGGAGCCAATTTTATCTGTTGTCTGTATATGTGTATTTTCGTAAAGGTAATCTATAATTATACAAGTACTGACTATGCCAAAGCCTTTGACTGTGTGGATCACAATAAGCTGTGGAAAATTCTGAAAGAGATGGGAATACCAGACCACCTGACCTGCCTCTTGAGAAACCTTTATGCAGGTCAGGAAGCAATAGTTAGAACTGGACATGGAACAACAGACTGGTTCCAAATAGGAAAAGGAGTACGTCAAGGCTGTACATTGTCATCCTGCTTATTTAACTTATATGCAGAGTACATCATGAGAAACGCTGGGCTGGAAGAAACACAAGCTGGAATCAAGATTGCTGGGAGAAATATCAATAACCTCAGATACGCAGATGACACCACCCTTATGGCAGAAAGTGAAGAGGAACTAAAAAGCCTCTTGATGAAAGTGAAAGAGGAGAGTGAAAAAGTTGGCTTAAAGCTCAACATTCAGAAAACTAAGATCATGGCATC
>NW_011494902.1:3577307-3581464 GCF_000754665.1 Bison bison bison
ATCACTGCAGATGGTGATTGCAGCCGTGAAATTAAAAGACACTTACTCCTTGGAAGGAAAGTTATGACCAACCTAGATAGCATATTGAAAAGCAGAGACATTACTTTGCCAATAAAGGTCTGTCTAGTCAAGGCTATGGTTTTTCCAGTGGTCATGTATGGATGTGAGAGTTGGACTGTGAAGAAAGCTGAGTGCCAAAGAATTGATGTTTTTGTACTGCGGTGTTGGAGAAGACTCTTGAGAGCCCCTTGGACTGCAAGAAGATCCAACCAGTCCATCCTAAAGGAGATCAGTCCTGGGTGTTCATTGGAAGGACTGATGCAGAAGCTGAAACTCTAATACTTGGGCCACCTCATGTGAAGAGTTGACTCATCGGAAAAGACCCTGATGCTGGGAGGGATTGGGGGCAGGAGGAGAAGGGGACGACAGAGGATGAGATGGTTGGATGGCATCACCGACTTGATGGACATGAGTTTGGGTAAACTCTGGGAGTTGGTGATGGACAGGGAGGCCTGGCGTGCTGCGATCCATGGGGTCGTAAAGAGTTGGACACGACTGAGCGACTGAACTGAACTGAACTGAAGCTAACTTAGGGCTTCCCAGATGGCGCTAGCGGTAAAGAACCCACCTGCAAATGCAAGAGACTTAAAAGATGTGGGTTCAATCACTAGGTTGGGAAGATCCTCTGGAGGAGGGCGTGTTAGCAACCCACTCTAGTATTCTTGCATGGAGAATCCCATGGACACAGGAGCCTGGAGGGCTCCGGTCTGGTCCACAGGGTCACAGAGTTGGATATGACTGAAGTGACTTAGCAAGCAAGCTAACTTCAATTTGGACGCATTATAAAACTCTATATATTCCCTTCCCCACCGATGTTGTATGTTTTTGATATCACAATTTACATCTTTTTATCTTGCGTGTCTCTTAACAAGTTTTTGTAGTTATAGTTATTTTTACTACTTTGTCTTTTAATCTTCAAACTTTGAAAGTAATTAACTTATCACCTTTACAACTTTATTCTGATTTTTCCTACATAACTTACCAGTGATATTTATCCTCTAATATGTTTTCCTGCAGCCAATTAACACTGTTTTGTTTCAGCTTAAAGAAGTCCTTTTAACATTTCCTGTAAGGCCAGTCTAGTGGGGATGAACTCCATTACCTTTTGCTCGTCTGGAAAACTCTCTCCTTCAACTCCTAAGGACAGCTTTTCTGATATTCTTGATTGGCAGCTTTTCTTCTTTCAGCACTTTGATCCCTTCTTTTTAATAGGGGACTAGTATTTCATTGTATAGATATATCAAACTATTCAATTCTCAAATCATGAATGGTCATGCTTCCAGTCTTTTAAAATTGCAAACTACTACTAAGAATGCCCTTAAATGATGTTTAACATCTTTTCAAATGTTTATTTGCCATCTGTATCACTTCTTTGTGAAGTATCTGTTCAGATCCTTTGCTCCCTTTATTTTTTTTTTTTGGCCACTTAGCATGTGGGATCCTAGTTCCCTGATGAGAAATGGCACTCATGTCCTCCTGCATTGGAAGTACAGAGTCTTAACCACTGGACCACCAGGGAAGAGCCCCCCTTTGCCCATTTTAAAATTGGGTTCTTTGTTTTCTTATTGAGCTTTAAGAGTTATTTGCATATTTGGAACACAAGTCCTTTATTAGAAAGTGTTTTGCAAAGCCATTTTCCTTGTACTTTCACTCTCTTAACTGTCTTTCACAGAGCATAAGTCTTTAATTTTAATAAAATCCAACTTAATTTTTTCTTTCATGGATCATCTTTTGGTGTTATATCTAAAAACTCATTGCCAAACAAGTCACCTAGCTTTTCTCCTGTTACTTTCCAGAATTTTTAAAGCTTTGCATTTGACATTTAGGGATATGATTACTTAAAATTAATTTTTGTTAAAAGTGAGATCTTTGAGATTTTGTGAGATTTGTGGGGGTTTTTTGCCAGATAAATGTCCAGTTGTTCCAGCGCTATTTGTTGAAAAGATGATCTTAATTTAAGTGCCTTTGCTCCTTTGTCAAAGATCAGTTGACCATATTTCTATAGGTCTATTTCTGGGCTCCCTATTCTGATCCACTGATGTATGTCTATTATTTTGCCAATATACACTGTCTTTCATACTGTAGCTTTGAGGTTGGGTAGAGCCCATTCCACTTCTTTGGTATTGTGTAGGCTATTTTGGGTCTTTTGTCTTTCCAAATAAACTTTAGAATCAATTAGTACTTATCTATAAAAGAACTTGATAAATTTTTTATTGGGATTGCATTGAATTTATAAATGAAGTTGGGAAGAACTGACATCTAGTGATGTTAATTCCTGGAATCCATGAACTCAGAATATCCTTCCACTCTATTTTCTTTAATCATAGCTTTATAGTTTTCTATAAACAGATCCTGTATATATTTTAGATTCACACCTGTTTTATTTTTTATAAACGATATTGTGTTTTTAGCTTCAAATATCAATTATACATGGCTGGTACACAGGAAAGCAACTGACTCTTGCGTATTATAATTCTGCTATAGTCACTTACTAGTTTCAGTTTTTTTTAATACTCAAGATTTTCTACATGAACAATTATGTTACTAGGAACCAAGTCAGTTTTCTTTCTTTGTTCCTGATCTGCTTAGCTTTGATTTCCTTTTCTTACAGGATTTATGGGACAACTTTGAAAGGAGTGATGAGACGGGAGTCATGCTTTGGTAGGAAAGTTTCTCACCATTAAGCATGATGCCAGCTCTAAGGTTGTATTAACTTCACTAAGTTGCATAAGTTCTCTTACATTCCTAGTTTGTTAGAGCTCTTATCATGAATGAGCGTTCAAGGTAGACACTTTTTAAGTGTTGCTTTCAGTCAATCTGCCCTGGAACTTCTAAGCAAGGTAGGTAAGAAAGTTATTTAGACAACCGTTCACGCCAGGTGACTACCAAAATACCTCAATACTGTGTGTGCCGGGGCGGGGGGGGGGGGGGGGCGGAGGCAAGCCAAGATACATCAGTACACTGAGCATCGGAGCGCCCAAACGATGACAAAAGCCTGCAGATTTAATCAAGAACTCAATGAAAGTACCAGTTGCCTTTAGAAGTATGTCTTCCTGTGCTCTAATCTTTGGCAAATAGGAGCCTGGTGGGCTTACCGTTCAAGAGGTCGCCAAATTCGGACACGACTCAACAACTTAACAACAAAAATTTAAAACTTAGAAAATTATTCACACACAGTAGGCGTTGGCTCAAAGCCAGAGACGCACCCACTCCCAGGGTGGAGCTCTGCGGAATTTTCTTGCAGGAACAGGAGAAAGGGTTAATGAATACTGTTACCATATTCAACACTGATAATTTTTTTCCTCAGTTGTTTTTACAGCACCTGCTTCTCTTCAAACTTCTCTTTAAAATCAGATATTAAAAAACCACTACCGAAACGGACTCGAAACCTAGTTTGGAAATCCAGCTACTCTGATTGCTAATTGGATAACCTTTGGCAGGCAATTAAAATAAACCCTCGGCCTACGTAGTCGTGGAATTCAAACAAGATAATGTAGAGCAAAAGCACTGAAGAACAGCACAAACGTGGAGCGTCATTTCTTCTGCACCCTTTCTCAGGTAGGTCCCTGCCAAAACCACCCGTTGGGGGAAGACTGTCCGCCACTTGAGAGTAGGGAGCCTACGATATTGCGCAGACAGACGCTGTGAAAAATAGAGATGTGCCGCGCGACTGCGGCACAGCAAGGTTTTGTTTTTTTTCTTAAGCGCTGCCAGACTCCAGATTCCAGCATCGCCGGGATTTGAGAGTTCACACCCAGGACATATGGCGCAGCCGCGTGCCCGCCTCTCTTGTCATCCGACCCGAAACCAGTCTCTCCCTTCCTCTCCACCACGCCCTTAGCCCAGCCAATCCTAGACCCAGCATGCACCGCGCCGACCTTTCCCTTCCAGCCGACCCCCACCTCTGGGCGCCTCCAAATGACAAGCGGCGCGGAGCATTGTGGTCCCGTACGCGAGAGCGAGGATATAGGCAGGAAAGAGAAAGCAAAAGGCTTGGGCGAGCCGATAGGGCGGTTCCCGCGCACGCGCACGCGCGGCGACGGGGGTGAAAAGGGGCAGTGCCTGGTCTACGGCGAGCGGGGGGGGGCGGGGGGGGG
>NW_011494902.1:3581564-3619751 GCF_000754665.1 Bison bison bison
GGTGAGGGAGCGGGCGGAGGAGGAAGTGTCATGGCGTCGGGCCGTGGAGCTTCTTCTCGCTGGTTCTTTACTCGGGAACAGCTGGAGAACACGCCGAGCCGTCGCTGCGGAGTGGAGGCGGATAAAGAGCTCTCGTACCGCCAGCAGGCGGCCAACCTCATCCAGGAAATGGGACAGCGTCTCAATGTGTATCCTTTCTTATTCTTGGCCTTCCGCCGCTCACGCCCTGTTCCTCTCACTACTCGCCCGGTCGCCGGGCCTGGTGCCCCGCGAACATGGCGCCGTCGCCTCGGCCTTTGCTGGGCCTCGGCCGCGCCGTAAGGGAAGGCAGGTTCGGGTTTGGAAGGTCGCGAGCGACCGGCGGAGGAGTGGAGGAGGAGGGGAGACCGGGAATGCGGGCCGGGAGGCTGCGTTGTGTAATCTGTTTGGGGCCGCGCGTGGTGGCGGCGGGGGATGGGAGTGCCGCCCAGACGAGAGGGGACTTTTAGGGATTATCGCAGAAAAAGGCGGTTGCTTCCACTTCTCGTCCGAGAGGGGCTTGAGAGCTAGCTCTCCCAGCGAATTTGATGGCGGTTCTCTCGTACCTGGGGAGCGCACGGGAGGTCTTTATAGTCTTGACAAGGTTTTGTATGGGTGTGTGCGCGCGTGTTTCAACTCTGATTTGAGGTTTAGTCAGCCGTAGCCATTGATCAATCCTTCCTGGGCTCGCTTAATTTCAATATTAGAGCGAAATGCTCGGCATTTGTTGTTACTGTTAGTATTACCATTTCGGTGTGGAGCCTTTTATAACCGCCAGCCCCCACCCCACCATCCTGTGGTTATTTATTTATTTACTTATTATTTACAGTTTGGGGATTGGTTTTGAGTGAACGGGTGGCGTTGGAAAAGGACCGTAGATCGGATATTTTCCTTCAAAATTGTTTTGGAAAGAGATCTTGTTTTTCTCCAATATTTCCTAAATGTTACGTTCCAGCTCTCAGCTTACAATAAACACTGCGATTGTTTATATGCACAGGTTTTACATGCACCATTCTTTCACCAAATTCAGCAGATATGTAAGTACTATTTTATTGCACTATTTTATTGTTTGTTTTTACTGCAACCAAATTTTAAGGTACAATCGATACGTAGAAAGGAGTTGGTCGTGGATTTTACTACTGTATTTAGTGTTCCAAGTTAACAGTGAAGGTGAATGGCTTGAACATTTTGCTTCAAATGCGCGGTTTCTGGTTCGTTGGTTTGTTTTTTAATTTGGGATGACAAGCTGCCAGGCGCTGTGTCAGGCTCTGCCGGCTCTTTTGAGCTGAGAGATAAATCAGAAGCATTTCCTTTCTCAAAGAGTGTTTATTACATTTGTATGCATTTAAGTTTTATATTCGACATTTAAACAATTTAAGGTAATTAAATTAAACAATTTTAATGTACAATGTGATGGGGAGACGCGGTCATCTGTATTCATATTGTTTCAAATAGTATGAATTGGGCTTAGTTTAATTGCAACTTTGTTTTGTAGTAATCCTTTGAAAGAACTGTTTTGCTATTTTAGCAAGAGTATTTCACTTGTTAACACAATTTAAGTTGTCAAACGTTATTTATCACAGGTTCGCATTAGTTGTCTACTTAAATTTTTGGTGATTTGAATTGTATCTTGCTTCAGACAAAACTATGTCGTGTATGTGTATAATTAGTTTGAAGTTCATCTTACCTTGCAATACTAAGGTACTGATTTGGAACATATGCTGTAAATCTTGTGTGTCACAAATTGAGTAGTGGCTTTTAGTTGCAATTTTAAATTATGAAACAGGGCAGTTGGGTGTGTGCTCTTTTCAGAGAAACATGCATACTGTGTTGTACCTGTTAACAAAACTACGTATCATTTAGAAATACTTTAAGGTAAATATTTTACCTTATTTCTCACCATGTTTTTTACTCATAGCTATTATTTTAGAATGTTACTCTGAAAGGTGTGTGGAAAAATTGACCATGGAAGACTTCATGCATGGATTGTTATTAGACCTTTTAAGAAAACAGTTTTTGAAAAGGTTCTTTTTTTGAGTTGGAAGAAAGGAAAAGCTTCATAGTTTAGATTGATTCCTATATTAATCTCTTCTGATCGTAAATCTGACTTGGTTTATCAGATTGGCATATAGGTTTATCTTAAAAACAATATACATTTCTTATATACATTTCGGTCTCTTGCAGTCTCCATAGCTTCTACTCTTCATCTTTTAAATCTGTGTGATTCTTGTTCTGTTTTTATTTCCCTGGTTATTTCTTGTGCATGGAACTTAGATCAGTGATAGTGTTGGGAAGAGAGAGGAAACCTTTTTGGTAGTAATATTTAGATTGAGAGAAATAGCATTTTTATTTAAATTGTCTTCTAAGGCAGTAGTGAACTGATAAATACTAATATGAATATGACTTAAGTAGCCCTGGAAAATACTGGTAGGAGTCACAAATTAAAATAGTTCTGGAAATTCTTTGTCTGGCTGCAGATGCCCATTTGCTTGCTTTTCTACTTCAGTAATGATTTCACTACAAGACTACACTTCTCATTTTGAACCATCCCTCTTTCATAATTTGTCTCTATGGCCTGTTTGGTATGCTTTAAAGCAAATGCTTACAGCCAAAATTCACAGCTGTAACTTTAAATTGACTGGTGAAGCCCAGGTCGCTGGCATTCTAACCCTTGTTATTTTATTAAATGCCATCATTTAGTAAGAAAGCCAAAGTACTCATTTTTATTACCCTACTTTCTGTCTTATGTGTGTATAAAGGCAAACCTCAATGTTGTACAGAGTTGTTATTAGCAGAATAATTGAAATCTGATGTTAGTTTCTGTTTTGAGAAGTAAATTGCACTCTTCATTTCTAACCATTGTCTTTTTTACCTTTGCTATTATATCAAAAGTGGTTTTAATATTTGTGTTGGTGCACTTGCAACAATTGCACAGCCTCACTCTTTTATCTTTTTTCCTATTCTTTTAGGGTGAAGGGGGTGGTCTCAAATTGAATGTGAGTCACTTTTAAATTCATATTCTGCCACATTATTGGGAATAGTTTTCTTATAAGGCTATAATGGAATGTCATAGTAAACTTTAAAAAGGTTTAAGTCATTACAAAGTGAATTAAACACCATTTGGTAAATTAAACCATAACAAGCTTAAATTTAAAGATGTTGGTGACAAAATATATCCAATCTTATAATAAATATGCTTTCATTATATTAAAAAATTTATGTGGCTTTATTTTTTCTCACATTGACAAATTTAAAAGTAAAAAATCCCCTAAAGGTCAAGTTGCTCTTGTGTTAAAAATCAGTGTCAACAGAGCTGTCTTTCATCATTGTCGGTTTCTCTTTTTAGAAGGTTGGCTTGCTATCAGCAGGAAATGAGTTTTATATGTAACCTAATTACATAAATCTATCTTTTGCTCACTGGATGCAGTAAGATTTATGTAATTAAGATTAGTAATTGAAGAATGGCCTTGCTGGATCAAGCTCAAGATGAATCTAGTAAAGTGTATAAAAAAAGCTCTGGAAACAACAGTGCCTCCAAAGTATATCCTGTGGGAGAGCATTGTCCCCTGTGTCAGTCATAGAGCACATATTGACTCAGCTTCTCCTAGAAACTCTGTTCATTAGTTTGTTTGGTTAGTCAAGCTTACAATGCACTTGTTTTCTTGTATTAATTCCAAGTCTTATGAGTTCTCTTCAGATGAGGTTGTAAAGAACACATTCTTAGTATTTTTATTGGTCATTGTTTAGTTTCCTAGCATTTCTCCAGTTCATGGGGTCATTTTAATCTTCTCTTTACTTTCTTTAGATCTGTTGGCCTCTTTCTTGAACTGCAGCAATTGAAACATTTATGCCAAACTTAAATGTATTTTATTAGTTTAAGGTATCAAATACATGGTTAGCTATGTAGAAAACGGTGGAAAAGGGGATATGATAAACCTCCCTCCCATCTAAGTGTCTGAGCCCGGTGCCCTACACCATTGCTGTTCACTGTCTTCGTGTGCCCTTTCAGAAATATTTTTTGCTTGTGCAAACGTTTGTGTGTATCTTTATCAGGAGAGGAAAGGGTTTTTGTTTGTTTTTTTCACAGGCATTGGATCCAGCACATAGCAGCAAATGTAAAAACATACAGAATTGGACTGATCCCAGTTGGGGACAGATGTGGCTATTGCTGGAGAAGTAATTTTTAAGGTGGCACTAGCAAAGGATGGTATAGATTTACCTAGTGGTTCTCAGCCAGAGGCGGTTTTGCCCACCACCCATTTAACAATGTTTGGAAACATTTTGGTTGTCACAACTAGGGGAAGGGGTACTACTGATACATAGTGAATAATAGAAGCCAGAGATGCTGCTAAACATCTTACAGCGCACAGGGTTGCCCGCTAAAGCCAAGAGGTACCTGGTACAAAACGTCAGTAGTGTTAAGGTTGAGAAAACCATGGGTTAACCTAGAGAGTTAAGGAGACTAAAGCTGTGTTATCCTTACTAGATTAATTTTGAGTGTTTGGTGAATTTTCTATGTTCTAGTAAGAAATTGCCTATTCATCTGTAATTCCTCAAGGACCTTAGGAACAAAGATCAATTTGTGATCTTTTTCTAATTTAGGGCTTAAGGGAAACATTTTTGATATCCCTAAAATTTAAATTTAGTTTGCCTTTCTGTGAAGTACTAATGTGTTCCTTAGCCTCTTATTTGAGCTTTTTGTGAATTTCTTATCATGTTAGCAAATATTTTAGTAGTTTGTCATCTAATTTTGTTTATGGAGGTTTTTGACATAATTTTTTTGACATTAATTTTGCTTTACTATCTGGAGGTAAGTGTCTACTATATTCATTTACTGGTTTCATGGGAAGAGTTTCTTGGGCTTCTGTGTTTGTTTTTCCTCAAGTTAATTTTGGCGTGTCGTTCTTAAATATTTATCTGAAGTTGGTTACCCTCTTATTGCAAATAAGGAAGAAAAGAATCATAAAGGTTAAACACTTTGTCTGAAATCACACAGCAACAGAGTGACAGAAGCAAAAATCTCACCCAGATCTAGACTCCATTGTTCATGCAGTTATCACTATTTCTGCCTCAAGTATCTGTTGTTAGGAATCTTTTCATAGCCTTGAAATTTATCACCGAAAGCAGTACATATAAAGCTTTTGCATTGTGCCAGTAGTGATTCACCAGCTTCCTGCATGAGAATTACCAAAATGTTCCTTTAAAATATACTTTAGTGAACTATATCTTAAACCTGTGTAATCAGGATACTTGTGGTGAGACCTGGCATCCTCTCTCTTACTGTTAAAGTAACACTGATATCTGCTAAAGTTGAAGATTGTTCGTTTTAATTTTGATTTCTCCTCTGTGTCTCATAATCCATTATACAGTCAGCCCTCTGCATCTGTGGGTTCAACCAACCGTGGATTGAAACTATTTGGGAAAAATTCAACATTTCCAAAAAGCAAAGCTTGTGTTTACCCCACACCAGCAGCTCTTAATATTTACATAGAAGTTCACTAACGGAGAAGGCAATGGCACCCCACTCCAGTACTCTTGCCATGGAGAATCCCATTGATGGAGGAGCCTGGTAGGCTGTAGTCCATGGGGTCGCTAGGAGTCGGACACAAATGAGCGACTTCACTTTCACTTTCACTTTCTTGTGTTATATTAGGTATTATAAGTAATCTGGAAGTGATTAAAAATACAGAGAAGGATGTGGATAGGATATATGCAAGGTTTCCTGTCTCAAAGTACAGGTTTCCTCTCCATCCCTTTCTTTTACTTGAATTTTGTCTGTTGAAGGACCTAGGACATTAGACCTGTAGAGTCTCCACCTGTCTGAATTTTGCTTATTGTTTGCTCATAGTACAGTTTATCATTTTCCTTTGTTCTTCTTGTTATTCAGTTGCTCAGTCATTTCCAACTCTGTGCAACCCCATGGACTGCAGCATGCCAGGCTTCCCTGTCCTTCACTGTCTCCCGGAGCTTGCTCAAATTCATGTCCATGGAGTCGGTGATGCCATCCAACCAACTCATCCTCTGTCATCCCCTTCTCCTTCTGCCTTCAATCTTTCCCAGCATTAGGGTCTTCTCCAGTGAGTCAGCTCTTCACATCAGGTGACCGAAGTATTGGAGCTTCAGCTTCAGCACTAGTCTTTCCAATGAATATTCAAGGTTAAATTCCTCTAGGATTGACTGGTTTGATCTCCTTGCAGTCCAAGGGACTCTCAAGAGTCTTCAACACCACAGTTCGAAAGCATCAATTCTTTGGCGCTCAGCTTTCTTTACAGTCCAGCTCGCATATCTATACATGACTGCTGGAAAAGCCATAGCTTTAACTACATTGACCTTTGTTGGCAAAGTGTTGTCTCTGCTTTTTAATATGCTGTCTAGGTTTGTCAAGATCTTCCCTGTAGCTCAGATGGTAAAGAATCTGCCCGCAATGCAGGAGACCTGGGTTCAATCCCTGGGTCAGGAAGATGCTCTGGAGAGGGGAACGGCAATCCACTCCAGTATTCTTGCCTGGAGAATCCCATAGATAGAGGAGCCTGACAGGCTACAGTACATGGGGTTGCAAAGAGTCAGACACGACTGAGCGACTAACACACAAGGTTTGTCATAGCTTTTCTTCCAAGGAGCAAGCATCTTTTAATTTCATGGCTGCAGTCACCATCTGCAGTGAGTTTGGAGCCCAAGAAAATAGTCTGTCACTGTTTGCATTATTTCACCATCTATTTGCCGTGAAGTGACGGGACCAGGTGCCATGATCTTAGATTTTTGAATGTTTAGTTTTAAGCCAGCTTTTTCACTCTTCTCTTTCACCGTCTTCAAGAGGCTCTTTAGTTCCTCTTCTCCTTCTGCCATAAGGGTGGTGTCATGTGCATATCTGAGGTTATTGATATTTCCCCTGGCAATCTTGATTCCAGCTTGTGCTTCATCCTACCCGGCATTTCACTTGATGTACTTTGTTCTTGTATTCCCTGAAAATTGCCAGTTGGGTCCAGAAATTTTATCAGACTCATGTTAGATCCCTTTGGCAAGACTGCCAGTGCTGTTACATTCTTCAGTCAGGACACTGCTAATGTCTGGTTTCTTTTTGTGGTGTTGACAGCTGTTGATATTCAATGCCTTGATCCTTTAATTCATTGATGCTCTTAACTCATCATTTTTAAGTTGTATTTTTTATAGTGAAATGCTGTGATTCATCTACTATTTGGACACTTGCTGGCACAAGTTTATATGGGAAAGGTAGAATAAATACTTGATTCTTGCCCCGTGTTTACCACCTTTGTTGAGATAAAATCCCCACACTGTGCTTCACCTTTTGAAAGTGTACAATTCAGTGGTTTTTGTGTACGTTCATGAAGTTGTGTGCATCAATTTAAGAAATTGTTATTACCCCAAAAAGAAACCCCACATCCTTTAGCCATCTCTTCCCATACTTACCCCAGCCTATTGGACAGTCTCTATAAATGCAATTATTTCAGTCTGTGATCCCTTGTGACTGACCTCTTTCACTTAGTACATGATGTTTTCAGGGTTCATCTATGTTGTACCGTGTATCAGTACTTGATTTATTTTTCATGCTGAACTACCATTATACTACATTTTGTATGTACATTCATCAGCTAATGGACATTTGTGCTGTTTCTGCTTTTTGGCTGTTATATTACTGCTGTGAACGTTTATGTGTGTTTTGTGTTTCCACATAAATGTTTTGAAACCAGAACCATGTTTTGGTTGCCCTGGTATTTTCCTAGGAGTATAATTGCCAGAGCATATATAATTCCATATCCATATAATCTGGGATAGTTTCCTCACATATTTTATTATGGCAAGATATTCCAGGTTCATCTTGTACTCTTCCTTTTAATCTTCATTCATGCTTAGTTCTGCAGGTAACTTTATTTGTATTGTTCACTTGAAAGTGAAAGTATTGGTCGCTCAGTCCGACCCTCTGCAACCCCAGTAGCCCGTCCAGGCTCCTCTGTCCATGGAATTCTCCAGACACGAATACTGGAGCAGGTAGCCATTCCCTTCTCGAGGGGTCTTCCCAGCCTAGAGATTGAACGCAGGTCTCCCGTATTGCAGGCAGATTCTTTACCATCTGAGCCACCAGGGAAGTATTGTTCACTGAGAGTTGAAAGTATTCGTCACTCAGTTGGGTCCTACTCTGCGACCCCATGGACTGTAACCGGCCAGGCTCGTTTGTCCATGGGATTTTACAGGCGGGAATACTGGAGTGGGTTGCCATTTCCTCCTCCAGGGGATCTTCCTGACCCAGGGATCAAACCCAGGTCTCTTGCATTGCATGCGGGTTCTTTACTGTCTGAGCCTTTGGTGCTTATGTTGAAATCTGAGTCATTTTGTTTGAAGTTCTCTTGAAGATCATGGCAACAGTATTGTCTGACTTCTTAAATGATAATAGTTTGTGCCCTTTATACCCACGGTCAATTTGGGGGTGTAAAATCCTTGGCTCTTGCTTTCTTTTGAGTATCTTAAATTTATGTACACTTTTTTCTTTCCTGGTATAAAGCATTGCTGGCAGTTTGGGTGGTGATCTAATTTTTCTTTCTTTTTATTTTTTTTGCCTAAGTAGCCCAGGAGTTTATTTTTCCCTTTAAAATCAGTAATCTCAGTACAGTGTGTTTTTGTGTTGGTTGTTCTAGGTTGATATGATCAGGTGTGTGATGTTCTCTTCGAATATGTGATTTCATATCCTTATTACTTTATGTTATGAATCGGTTTCTTAATGTCTGTTTGGAGGTGAGTTAGCTTTTTGGTGTTTTTTAATTGTGGTAAAATACAGCATAAGTGTGACATTTAAGCCATTTTTAAAGTGTTTTAGTTCAGTGGCATTAAGTACATTCACATTGTTGTGTAGCCATCACCACCATCCATCCATCTCTAGAACTTTTTTATCTTCACAAACTGAAACCATTCATTAATCAAACTTCACATTTCTCCTTTCCCTCAGCAACCACCATTCTACTTTGTCTATGAATTTCACTCTTTTTGGTACCTCTTATAAGTGGACTCTTAAAATATTTGAACTTTTGTGTCTGGCTTATTTCACTTTACATAATGTTTTCAAGATTCATCTTCGTTGTAGCATGTGTCAGAATTCCCTTCCTTTGCTAAAGCTGAGTATGTACCACCAATTGTATCACAATTTGTTAATCCATTTTAATCTGTTAATGGGCAGATGTATAGCTATTATAAACATGAGTGTACAGATTGCTCAGTTCCTTACTATCAGTACTTTGGGGTATGTACCCAGATACGGAATTACTGGATCACATTGTAATTCTGTTTTAATGTTTTGAGAAACTGCCATCCTGTTTTCCCCGGCACCAGCACCATCTCATATTCTAGCTAGTAATGCACACAGATGCTAGCTTCACATCCTCTAAGGTTTACTCTTTTATGGTTTTCTGATAATAACCATCATCATGGGTGTGAAGTGATTGAAGTTTTGATTTGCAATTTTCTGGTGACTACTGACATTGGACACCTTTTCATGTGTTTATTGGCCATTTATATGTATTCTTTGGGGAAACATCTATTCAAGTCCTTTGTCCATATTTTAGTTGGGTCTTGTTACTTTATATGAGTTCTTCATATACTTTGAATATTAATCCATTATCAGATACATGATTTGTAAGTATTTTCTCCTATTCTATAGGCCAACTTCTCTTTTTTTCCTAATGCACAAAAGTCTTTTTAACTTTGATGATGTGCAGATTACCTATTTTTATTTTGTTGCTTGTGCTTTTGGTATCATATCCAAATAATCATTGCCAAATCCAGAATAATGAAGTATTCCCATCATCTTTTAAGTTTTATAGTTTTAGTTCTTACATTTAGGTCTTTGGTCCGTTGTGAGTTAATTTTTGTATATAGTATAAGGTAAAGGTCTCATTTTTTCATGCAAGTATTCCATTTTCTCAGTACCTTTTGTTGAATTTTTTTTAAGAAATTGTTTTGTTGCTGTTTTGGCCGCTCTGGATCTTCATTGCTTTTGTGGAAGCTTCTCTTGTTGCAGAGCACAGGCTCTAAATGTACAGGTTTCAGTCGTTGCAGCACACTGCTGCTGCTGAGTAGCTTCAGTTCTGTGCGACCCGATGGACGGCAGCCTACCAGGCTCCTCCGTCCATGGGATTTTCCAGGCAAGAGTACTGGAGTGGGGTGCCACTGCCTTCTCTGAGTTGCAGCACGAGGCCTCAGTAGTTGTAGTGCTTAGTTGCTGCAGGGCTTAGTTGCTGCAGGGCATGTGAAATCCTTCCAGACTAGGGATCGAACCCATGTCCCCTGCGTTGGCAAGGGGATTCTTACCCACTGTGCCACCAGGGAAGTCCCTGAAGCACTTCTTTCTAGCATGATTTTTGATGCTTAGGGACAACTCTTATAATTTTTTTCTTACAGTGTCTTTGTATGACCTAGATACTTTTTATCGAACTCTTTTGAGAGCTTTAATAAGTAGATGTGCTTCAGGGGAGCTTTTCTAACTTCACTGTTCCTTTGTGTAATATTCAGAAATGCAGCAGGTTTCTTTTTCTGTTCTGGAATCCTTTTTCTATGAGTCTTTGCTGAAGCTGCACCATTACCATTTTTCCTTAACTATAGTCATAGTCCCAAATTCTAAGCTGCAGTACCTAGAACTTGTTGGATATTTTTTAATGAAGCATCTTCAAGGCACAGAAAATAGTTAATTCTAGTCTTAGGGGACAGGGAGTGTTGGGGCAGTTAAGGGATATGGGAGAAATAGCCTCACCAGCCTCTGGGAACTAAAGATGAAACCTAAAAATATATTAGAACAAGCTTGTTGATAATGTATTAGCAAATAGAAAACAGACTTTGAGTTCTTTGCTTCTGTTAGGGCTTTTTGGGGATTAGGAGATTGAAGAGTAACAAAATGACTGTGGCTCTTTCTTAAATACAAATGATGTATGCACAAAGTTTATGCCGTAAATTACTTAAAGAGTAAAGACAAAAATGATTTATTTGAAACTGATGGTGATATAACCATTTTTGGTGTCTTAACAATCACGTAAGCTTTTTGTTAATGCAAACTGACCTTGCCTCCAACTATCCGGTTGAAGCCAGCAGTGAGGGCATCATGAACAGGCAGGGGAGACAGTGGCCAGGAATGGGCTGGAGGAGGATAGAGAAGGGAGGGAGTCAGACTGAGAGGGAGAAATCAAAACATACAAAGGAATAGAAAAAGGGAAGTGTGGAAAAACAATTGGAGCTAGAAGAGAAAAGAAGAGTTACAAGTGTAATCATTAAAGTAAAACCAGGTGTCATTAGTTGAGTATTTGAATCTGTTTATTATAATAGTTAAATAGTTAGGACTGCAGTGAACCCTTTAAAGAACTGAGTTTGTACAAGGAAGAAGATGAGCAAGAAAGGAGGGAATTTTAAAGAGCATGTTAAATCACTTTTTAAATTTAAAATCAACAGTAAAAATACACATCTGTTTTATTTTGCAACATAGTACACTTAATCTTAGCCAGAAGGCCTAGAAGCAATATAGTAGTAATAATATTTGAGTCTTAATACACAGCTGTGGTTTTATTTTGCAACATAGTACACGCAAACTTAGCCAAAAGGCTGAGAAGCAATGTAGTAATAATATTTGAGTCATATTAACTGTGAGGCACTATTCTAAGTGCTTTACGTATATTGATTCCTTTCATCCTCAGCACAACTTTATAAGCAGATACTATTTCTCCCATTTTACAGATGCAGAAACTGAACCACAAAGAAAATAAGTAATTTGCCTAGGCTAGTCAGATAACAGAGCCAGGATTCCACTGAGACAGTCTGACTACTCTGCTACAGCTGGCGTCATCACTTCCACCTCCCCCTCTCCATCATTTGTATGGTATATTTCTGTAGAAATTTGTCTTGTTTTGAGTATGTAATATCCCCTTGAAATAGTTGTACATCTGCTAGAGTGACAAACTCTGGACACTATTTAAAGATCAATTTTTATTACCTTTAGTTAGAGTACCTTGAGAAAATTTATTAAACTAGGTACCAGAGCACAAAAGATGGATAGTACATGGTCCCTATCCCCAGTAAACTGAATCTCAGTTTGTAATTGGTCATGTGAACCAACCAAGTGTCTACTCCAATACTGGTATAAATTCTTTGACTTTGAACCAGGTTTGGTAATGAATGTTTGTTGCCTTCAGAAGTGTGTTCACCTTTAAAAGCCACAGACCAACTAAAAATGTTGTTATTACTTAAACTTTTGGAGTTATTTTCATTTTAGTAAGCCATACAACAAAATCAGCTTTTCATACGAAAAGCAGTAGTACCTAGTTTAATTACCTTCCTTAGTCATCCTTAAAATTAAAGCCTCACATGGATATTCACTAAGTATTTATCTAAAAAGGTGTTTTGTTTTGTTTTGTTTTTACAGCCCTGATGGAGTAAGATGTTTGCAGGCAGTAGAGGAGGAAATGTGAGTGGAGTTAGTGGATTTCACCAGGAACTTTGGAAGAGTGTTGGGTATTAGTGTTGCTCTGAAGGAGATTGAGACTTGAACGCTATTTAGAGGGAGAACAGAAAGACTTCTGTTAGGCATGTGGGTAAATAAACAAGAAACCTACCCTGAAGATCAATGTTAAGCTTCTCGAATGCTTTTTTTTTTTTTTTTTTTAGTTTTTGTAGAATTTTAGAATCATTCACTAGTATGTGTATTGTGACTCCATTGAGAACTATCTTCTAAGGTGAAGAGCTGTGTGACTTGAAAGTTCTTCTTGATATCAAGGTTTACAAAAAGTCTGAAGAGGATGGAGCTGTTACTAGAAGTCCTAAGAGATTTTTACCAAGAAAAACTCATTGGAGATTTTCAGAAGTGCCTTTTAGGAAAGTTAAGAGAAATTATCTGGCAGTTAGGCAAACAGTTTATTAAGTTCAGCCTAATTTGACATTTCACTTGAACCTGTATGCTTCACTCTTTGACAGATAGTTCTAACATTTGAGTTTTGGTGTAACCATTCCCCGTTTAGACATGAATGAGATAATAAATGAGATTGTGGGAAACTGAAAGTATATTCGTTTTATTGTTTCTTGCATTTCATACCTTGGCATTGGCTCTTAGCTTTTTATTACGACATTTGGAATACTGTGAACTTAATATTGATACCTTTATATGGATTGTCCACATGTCATTCATTAAGTATTGTGAACAGCAGCTGCACAATGCTAGATAATGGGAACACAAATGAATAATTTAGTCTCTGTGTTCAAGCTGCTTCTAGCCTGGTAGGGCAGGCAAATATAATAAACCAGAAGTTAGAGTACAGTATAAGTACAATGGCAGAGGAATATACTGTTTCCTATTGAATAAAGAAGAGCATTTTGCTCTGATTCCATAAGTTGGGAGGATGTGATCTTTTGAGGTAAGCTGTTAAATAGCGAAAGAATTAATCAAACTAGGTAACAGTGATAAGAAATTTTCACTATGTAGAAAAAATGACAGAACAGATGGAAGATAATTGTAAGATAACTACTCTCAGTTATCTTACACTTTTTACAATTTAGGAACCCCCCTGCCCTGGATCACTGCTATATAACTGGTATTACAAGAATACTGACTAATTTGGGTATTGCTTGATTAAATCAGTTTAGTCTACATCCATGAAAACTTTAAGTATAAGTTGCTTTTTTGAGCGTTCTAAATTTTTTAAACCTTCCTTGTCATTTTAATTTTAAAAGACTGAAATAAATTGAAAGTCCAAGGTGGAATTATTCAGTCTATTTAAGGTAACATTATTTTTGGTTGTTTAGAGCCAAACTCACTTAATTTTAGGTCTGTTTTAAAGATTTTTATGTTGTAAGACAACTTCATGAAGTCATTTTTACTCCATTTACTTATCTGCAAATGCAGTTGGATTACAGAAGGCCCCTTTCAAAGCCGCAATCCAAGGATTAACTTTTATGTCTCAGGAATGATATTTGTAAGTTGTTTGAAGAGCTGTCAGAAGAAAGAGTCCATCTTCCCTATATCAAGTTTTCTCTTTATTTTGACTACCCAAAACATGTAATGGGATTTATGCCCTCCTTCCTCCTCCTGTCCTTCTGTTGGCATTGTTTCCATGTAGGGATTGATTACCCGCCTCCACGCAATTAGATGTTCATCTCTTAAAAAATAATGTACCTGAATCTTGACATTTAGAAATGATCCTTTCATGACCAATTTCTTGCGTGGAATCTTTGAATGTTACTAGAATTTAACATGTCAGTTTTCTGATTCAGCAATTATTTGGTTTAGTACTAACTTTTTGGATAAATAATTGCTCAAGATGGTGTTCTCTTAGTCAATATCTCTATAGTGCTATGTTCTTACATTTCTATTTCCAGTAGATAACTTACTAAAGCTAAAACAAATTGATGATTTTTTCGTCTCCAATTGGCAAGGTTTCTACGCTATTGGTTTGTCTTACATGGTTTATTACCTGAATTTTTTAGGTTCTTTTAATATTGATTTATTGAAGTAATAGAGAAATTAAGTAGCAGTTTCATGTTCAGAATCCTCTTATTTTGTCTAGGAGATTTCTTTTTCTCTCTTAAGTAAAAGGGTATAGCTCTTAACCAAACAATGAAGCATTGATTAAAAGAGTACCAGTGAGTGGTGACTGCCTCAAAAGAGGGAAAATCTGACTATACCCACTTTGTTTTTTTCTTTACTTTCTTCCTTCCTTTCTTTTTAAAGAGCTTTGGCTTTATTATTTTGCTTCAGTTTTTTCCTCTGCCTCCCCAGTGTGCATTATTATTGTTATTTAAACTTTCTTTTAAAGTGTAAGTCTTTTCCTTTTAGATTTCTACTTGAAAGCAAGTAAAACAGATTTTATAGACTGAAGTAACAAGTTACGTCTAATGAATAACTTTCTAAAAACTTAACATCAGTCTTGTCATAGCCCAGTTTCAGTTCATACTGTGAATATTACATTCCTTTTTTGCATCCCCCCTTAGAAAGTAGAAGGTGTTTTCAAAATGTGTGTGTTTTTAAATCACCAAATTTTGTCTTTTCTGCAGATGATATCACCTACTGCATTATTCTTGGCTGCAAAAGTAGAAGAACAGGCTCGAAAACTTGAACATGTTATCAAAGTAGCACATGCTTGTCTTCATCCCCTAGAGCCACTGCTGGATACTAAATGTGATGTATGTAAAAATTCATTGTTTTGAGTTTTCTTTGTAAATTTGAAACCTTTTCATCATTTAAACCTAATAAAAATGTAATTCAGTTAGTGTTGCCGTCCTGTGCTGCTTATTTCTGTTTTCACTTAGGAAGGTAAATACCAGGAAGTGATCTGACAGAAACACGTTTCATGTTATGTTTGTGAGGTTTTAGTCTTTCTGAATCATTTAAGTCCTTGATTCAAAGGTACTCTTTACGTGTTTGACGTTTTATTCATTCTTACAAATCAGTGATACATATAGAGGGTACATCATATCACCTTTGGATGTATTTAAGGCCATAGATAGATATTTTCTTAAATTGTCAGCAAATGAAGGAATAGAAAAGTCTCTGAATTTATCTCTGGACCAGTAATTAGTCTTTTTACAAGTGTTCTACTATCAATACATATATACTACTGCTTTTCTCTGATACATAAAGATGCATTTTACTATGCTTACATGAGTGGCATTTCAAAAATATTTTTATTTTCCTAAAATAGTCTGGAGGGGAAAAAAAAAAAGAGTAATACTAGTTTCCAAACAGCTTGTATCCTCATCAACATTTCAATAGGTCTAGTTTCAAAATGCCATTTTTAAGTCTTCTGATGTCTTAAAACAGAAACTATAGCATTCTGGGCTTTTGAAATCCTTTTCCTAGCACTCCTATGTAATTGAATTGCTTTATCAAGAACTTTTAACTACTGAATGACTACCAGTATTAATTCAGTTCGATTTGGATCAAGTTTAAGGTCCAGATTAAATATATCTGATTCTATTAATGACAAGTATTTATCCTACATGTTGGATTTAAGAGACTAAAATATTAATGTGGCCATTCAGTATAGTGAATGAGATTATTTAAAGTTATTTCCTGTAGTTTCTATTAACTTTACGGACTCAGAATTATTTCTTGCGATTACTTAGGGTATTGTTTAAGTAATAGAAAAGCCTATGTTTTAAAATGAAGCTCAGTGATCTTCTCAAAGTGGGCATTAATAAAATTAAAGGTGCTTTCACTCTGAGTTTAGAAGTATGTCCTTACGTAAATGAGTATTTATATATAATATGGTTTTCTTATCACCCTAGTCATTTGTCATGATGCAAGAATGAGATGGCAGAAAATTTTTCATACCTTTTCTTCCCTGAGTGATTACATTTGAATGATTTAGTGAAGTTGAGGAAAAAGATTCTCTATTTTTGTCCCCACAGGTGTTCGGTACATTGTTTTGGTGTTTTATAGCTAAAAAAAAATTTTTTTTTTAATCTAAGGGTTTGAGGGTTTGTTTTGATTTTGTCTTTTCTGAAAAGAGAAAATTATTTATTCTAAAAAATAACTCACTGACCAACTGTGGAAGTCAAGGAATTAATACATGAAGTAGCCTGTAGTGAGCTGATGAGCCTTTTGTTTAAAAGCCAGTTTGAATTTGATCTTTCTTGAGTTGGTGCTTCCTGTCCTTAATGGGACTCAAAGTGCCAATGCCTAAGTAAAGTTTTACCTTGCAGACTGGAGATCCCTTTTTTTCAGTTAATCTACCCCCTTTTGTATTATTATCCTTAGATTGGTTTTGTTTTGTTTTGTTGTATTAGAAGTAACTGAATCTATTTATCATAGAAAATAGGTTTTATCTGTCACCCTCAGTTCATTTTCATATTTCCAAAAGATTTTGTTGGAGTTTGTAATGAATCTATGATTTAATCGTAAGAGATTTAACATTCCCATGGTCTAGTTGTGTTATGTTTATTAAACTTTTTGATATTATTATTTTTACCTGGCAGACTTATCTTCAACAGACTCAAGAACTGGTTTTACTTGAAACCATAATGCTACAAACCCTAGGTATGTACTTACATCAAGTATTATTTGTGTATGTGTTGTTGAATGCAATATTCTAAATAAAGGAACAGATTTCTGAAATAATTTTATCATTGAAGAAAGTTTCATTTGAAAATACAGCTTGGAGCCAGAGTAGTAGTGCTTGGTTCTGAGGAAACCATTTTTAAAATTTTAATTTCATTTAGCATTTAATTGAATGGTCAGCATAGCTTTCAGTATGATTTCTCATATTTTCAGATAGTTAAGACTCTGGTTCATTCTGGATTTGCATTGGGGAATAAAATGGTCCTTTAGGGCTGTCGTATATGATTATAATGTTATAAACATCCAAGGCAGTCCTGCTATGCTAGAGCTTATGAATTTATCACATCATTTTAAACGTGACATAGTAATTTAAGTGTCCATCATCCTTGTCTAAAAGTTAAATTGTCTATAAGGTTTGTGCAACTTAAGTCATCTTTGAAGATCATTTATTCTGATCTTTTACTTTACTCATGAGGAGATTGAGCTTTAAGCAGGTGTGGACTGTGTAAAGTCATGTATTACTTCTGGAAGGACCTAGCAGGGTGTCATGGGAAGAATATAGGCTTTATTGAGATCTGCACTTAAATATATACTCCTCTTTATTTACTTTGTAAACTTGGTCAAAGTTCCTTTACTTTTATCCTGTGTGTGTAAGGTGGAATAATAATTCTACTTTAACACTGTGAATTTGAAGATGAAAGATTTTTTTTTAATTGCCACATAGTATTTCATAAATAATCATTGTTTATTATTAGTTTTTATCTTATTTATACTCAATTCCCAGATGTTGAATAGAAGTCTAATAATCGTAGCTTTCCATTATGACAGATTTTTTTTACTACACAAGTAGGTTGTTTGAAACACATATAACTTGTTAAAGGTTTTTATAACATAGAAAGATACAAAAATGAAAGTAAGAATCTGGACGCAACTAAACAAGAAAAATAAAAGTGAAAATCTTTTTATTCTCTCCAAATTCAGTGATTTAGCATGTTACTGTTAATATATAAATCTGAGATTTGACAAATATTCATATAATGAAAGTTGAAGGGAAAAACATTTTTTAATAGTTATTTTATCATATAAAGTCCATCATATTCATACTACTGATGACAGATTTTTTAAACACAGAATGAACAGCATTATTTTAAGGGGAACATTAGAATTTACAAGATACAACTCATGGCTAAAGTGTAATTTTTGCAAGTTTAATAACAGAAATATGAATAGACCACACAATAACTTTAAAATCGAGATTACCTGCTTATTGGAATATTATTCTTTTACTACTTCTCATGGCACTATACAACGACCTCCACTTCTAAGAAAGGAAAAGGAGAAACTATGCCCTACCTACAGGGTTCACTTGCCTTAACAGTTTTATTTTTATTAGTAATAAGATGTAATTACAAGCTAACTGATTAAAACTCTTTCATCTAAGGTACACTGAGAAAATAAGAGGACTGTATCATTTAAAAGATCACCTCTTCCACTGTAGCCCAAAGATTATATTTATGAAAAATGTTCTTGTCACATCTTCTGAAAAAAGGAGTTGGAATATATTTAAGAAATATATTACATAGTTGAATTTCCTGCTTAAATTGTGGGGCTGCTTTAATAATTGTCATGATTGTAGTTTGTAACTTAAAGATAATCTCAAACTAATTGTAATTCAGAATTTTGAATAAATACTATTTATCTCTAAGTAACTTTCAGTTTTCGTAATTGGAATGCTTTTCGAGATATTACTTCTTATGATTGAAGGTATAATAAGCATGTCAGTGATGAGAAACTAACTTTTGATTTTTTTTAATAATGAAAAATTCATACTTACAGTTGTGTGATGAGTGGGATTTCTCAGGCAAGTATTGTACTGGTATAAGTGATTGGGAAAAAAAGTGCTTTTCATTTCAGGTTTTGAGATCACCATTGAACACCCACACACAGATGTAGTGAAATGTACCCAGTTAGTAAGAGGTAAGTGATCTTTGAAACTTTTAAATTACTAATGCTTTTTATTGTCTATATTTTATATGACTGCCGTTTTGTTCTCCTAGCTTTTTGGGGGTTTTATTATTATAAAATGACAAGAAATGTCATTTTGAAGCGTTATGTTTCAGTGTTCTACACCTGCCTATTCATCTACTTCTATATTTGGTCCTTCCTGGTGAATTAACTTCCTTTAAATTTAGGTGAGAGTCTCTTTTCACTAAAAAAAAAAAATAATTAGAGGGCTTCCAAATACTAGAACTCTTTATTTGGGGCTATACTCATCCCATTTCAGTTAATATTTAAGATGTGGGCCATTTAACATATAGGTGGAGGAAATAGTATTAATTTTAAATTTATATCAAACTTCATTGATTTCTTGAAAACTGATTACAGTTTTCGAATTTGGAGGTCACTTTCACATCTTTCAGATAAAAATTGCCTTTAGATTTGTCATTTTGGGGAATGTTACACCTGTGTTCATTTGGCCAAAATTGATTTAAGTTCTTTAGACTTAATAAAAGTGGCTTCCTTTTTGTGTATAATGAGAAAATTATTACATAGCATGATACATAACAGCATGTGATGTACCTATTAAACTGTTTATAAACAAGAGTACAAAGTTTTGTACTGTTTCTTTACTCCTTATAAAGCATGTGGTGTATATTTTTCTATTCTTGTTAATGAATCCTATATATCATTGTATCTCTAGAAATAATTTTTCACACAGATGCATGCTGTACTACTTTTCCTTTCCTGTTTACCGTTTGAAGTGGTATGCACTAATAGTAATCACTTGGAACTTTTAGTGTGCCTTTTTCTGTTACCTGTTTTTGAAAATGAAATTTTGCGGTTTTATTCCTTTACCACTAGACTTCTTTAGGTTTGTTCTAAACAAAATGGGTAAGACTTTTGAAAGCCTTGTTTCTAGTGTTTACCTGAATGTTCTCTCATTTTATTCATTCTAAATTGAATTCATTTTATACCTAGGTAGGATTTTATTGTGTTAATGACTACATTAAAAAAAAAAAAACCTATTGTCTGATAACTGAGTTGTCATTGTTAAGAAATGGACTTAGATTTTTTTTTTATCTAAGAGCAAATGTTACTTATATTTAATTATGGTTCCTATTCATGGTTATATGTTTTGTAGCACTTTCTCATCCTTAGTATTACAGCATAGTATAGAATGGTATGGATAAACTAGTGTAGACATGGAATTAAGAAATAAAGCTTTAGAGAAGTTTTGTTTCCCTGGAAACTTAAAAAGGTGAGCTGTTTTGTTTGAATAATGGAGAGCCACTTAATTTGCCCTAAGTTGAGCTTAGTAAAGAAAGATGTTGAAGAAAGATACTAAATATAGGTTAAGAAACACACACACACACTTAGTAGAAAATGAAACTGAATTTTCAGCTTGGTATTGTGAAATTTGAGTCAGCTTCTCTTAAATCCGGTCTAAAGAAGCTAGAGAGATTAAAGTCCATTTATTTTGCAAAACTGAGTAGTAAAATATAAACATTTACAGAATCTGTAAATTGGATATATCATCCAAAGCAAAATATTTAAATCTGATTTTTTTTGTTACTGTTATTAATGTTTAAAATGTGACGAATTCTTAAATTTTTGTAAAAATCTCGTTTAATGTCATTTTTGTCTGACTGACATTTTCAAGTAACTATAATTTGCATCTTAGGCCATCTTTAAAATGTTCTTTCATGTTTGGTATATATTTTTTTCCTTTGCCCTAAAACCACTTTAAGCTAACAAAAGAACATTTTCCTTACGTTTTTCTCTGTCACAATGGCTTTTAATAGGTTACTGAATTTACATACATTCTGAGGTGAAGACTACAACGGCAATTTAAAATTATTTTTACTTATCTATGTATTTGATTCTTTTGTGGGGTGGGGGTGGGGGTAAATGGTTTGATTTCTTTGAAGTTCTCCCATGCCCCCCATGTCTGGAGATGAGAAAGTTATTATGCTCTTTGCTGCAAAATTGGCTAATGTCATTTTACAGGGACCTTTCATATCTGTGATTTCTCCTTCCCTCTCCACCAGGAAAGAATGCCTTACTTAAGTCACAATGCCTCCAAGACATCCGATGCTTTGACACTCTTCCTTAGCACAGCTCTGCTAAGCCCAAATCCCTTTTGTAAACCTTTATGTTGATGATCCATGGGGCAGCGGGGAATTACACGTGCCACGAATAAAACTAGGAGAGGGCAAGGAACTTGAGTCCTGTTAGAGTGGGGTGAGTGGAGGTGAATTAATCCTAGGTGAGCAGAGGGGAAAGGTATGTCAGTGATTATGAATGTAACTCGGGGAGAAAGGGAAACTGTAGCAAAGGCATCCCTCTTGGGAAGAATAAGTAGAAGAAGGGAGATGGGGGCTGTTTTCAATGTCAGTATCTTAAGAAACTAGTTATTAAAAATTGCTTTTCTATTGAGGACCAGTATTGAAGTATCCTGATTCCCTCTAAAGTACTTATATCTTTTCTAAAGTTATCATTAATTGGATTATATAATTAAAAAATAATCACACTGGTGTTTCCTATACATCCTTGTGATGTTTTTAGGTGGTTTATTCTGTTGATGCTTAGTAACATGATGAAAAACAGCACATTGTCCTCTCTGAGTTTGGGGGTTGGGGGTTTATTTTTGATTTTTGTTTTTTGTTTTGTTTTGTTTTGTTTTTTTGGTAGAAGTACTTAAACCAACTTAAATGTGATGACTGAGGATTAAGTCTGGCAGGCAACTCTTTGTATTTTGTATTAGACTTCAAAATCTTTTCTTCTTCTTCTTCTTTTTTTTTTTTTTTTTTAAATCCAGGAGAATGCTTTATTGCAACTTTTAGCTGACTAGATGCTTAACTTAGTAACAAGTTTAGCCCTTGTAACTGGCTAGCTAAAAGCAAATCGGCTTGTTTCTCAGATCTTTGGGGGATAGCAAGAAACATTTGAGTGAATGTTGTTGAAGATTTTCAGTAGTATAGAAAATGATGGCGCTCTTGTGATATTTGTAAGTAGTAAGTAAAATTTACTTTTTGTGTACAAATCTTTGAAGTTTTTGTTGTGTTGAGAACTTTTTCATGGTAGCATGTTAAAGCTGATAGTATTGTCTTCGTTTTTTTTTCTTTTCTTACAGCAAGCAAGGATTTGGCACAGACATCCTATTTCATGGCTACCAACAGGTTGTTATCCTGACCCTCTTTGTTGCACTGTTGTAGCACACTATAGCTTCCTTTAATGCAGGGCCCCCTCAATGTGTCTCTCACCCTTGTTGCAGCAGGAGACTGGACCATCTACTGTGGTGGTACCTTCCTGTCTGCTTTGCGGTGTATTGTACAAGGGACTTTTGGCACAGAGGGGTTAAATGCACAATGTGAAGTGTAGTGGTGCTTTCTGGTGACATATTCTCGATTTGTGAGTGCATAAGTCTAAAATTGGTAGCCTGAATAGCAGCTAAAGATTACAAAGAGCTAAACTTAACCTAGAAATTCGAGCAACTTGGTAAGTATAAAGCTATTTCTAGTTTACAATTATAGTTAAATGACAATTTTTAAAAATTTCACATTGATCCTATCTTAACTTTAATCATTAAAGTTTTTTAATAAATAAAATTTATATAACTTGGGTTTTTTTTCCAGATAATACCCACCAGTAGTAGATTAGTAGTAGTCACATCCTATCAGTGCCTTGATTTGCATACGTGTAATTTTTACTTAAACGTTCAGTATTTTCTCTTCAGTTCATTTAAAGAACAGTATGGGTTTGTGCTTGACCAGTAGACATTTTCATCAGTTCTGAAATTGAACTGGAAGAATAGTTTTTAAAAGCTTTTCATATCTAGTATATAATTTTGTTCTGGATTGATTATAATGATTTAAATTTGTTTTTTTAAATGAGTCCTTGGGGAGGAGTGGACTAAACCAGCTTTATGTGGTCCTTAATTTCTTGTGATACTGTTATGTTTTGTTTAAAACTTTGAATTGCCAAAAAAGCCAGTATATTTTCTTAGGTATATATTGTTGGGATTTAACCTCTGTCCCTAGAAATACTGAACAAGGCAAGAACCACTTAAATTTAAAATTTGGGTTAGAAAAAGCTAGCTGTGGCATGTTGCAAGTGCAGTTTTTGGCATGTCATGGAAGGAGAGAGGTAGTATTTTGGTAGATTTAGCAGCATTGGGCCTTGAAGCTATTCAGCAAAAGGTAAGTTTTCTCTGTGGCGTTGCTGAGAAGATAAAGTTTTACCTAAATAAGTGTTAAACATATGAGTTACTTCAGAATGAATGAATGTTAAGCCACATGGAATGGTAGAATCCCTGATTATAATGTGGTATTGAAATTACCTTGTCAGTTGTACAGTTTTCTGCTTTTTTCTTTATTCTACCATGACATTACAAAAGAAACAAAAATACCACCCAAAAAAGTTTTAAGTCATTTTACTTATATATAGTAATTACTGGAAATGTACTGTTTTCCTCTGCTTTTATAAAGAAGTAAAAATAGTTGTAATTTAGATGTAAAAACAAAGTTTAGATACACTGATGTATTAGTATTAGTAGTATTAATAATATACTCTGGGGAGTAAGAATATGAAAACATTGATAATCTATATGGGTTTTTAGTGTTTGAGTTTTTGTGACCATAGTCATAAAAAGTGTCATAATGTTAGCTTTTAATTTTATAAAATAAGGTTTTGTACTCTAGACTTAGAAAACTTACATAATTTTGTTTTTCCTCTAATCTTATTGGTAAATGTTTTTCTTTGTTTTACATATTTGAATTTCTATGACTCTTCGTTCCAAATCTGCTCTACAACAGTCTGCATCTTACAACCTTCTGTCTTCAGTATAAACCAACAGTGATAGCATGTGTGTGCATTCATTTGGCTTGCAAATGGTCCAATTGGGAGATTCCTGTGTCAACTGATGGAAAACATTGGTGGGAATATGTGGATCCTACAGTTACTCTGGAATTACTAGATGGTAAGTAGAAAAAATCTTTTTGTTACAACAAAATATTTTCTTTTTATCATGGATTAAGCATTCTGTCTGCTTCTGTATCGATTTTAAAAAATATTGAGTTCCCATATATTCATGGTCGGTTGAACAGTTTTGGCCAGTCCAGGATCCTCCTTCACCCTATAGTTACTTGATGCCAATCCCAGGTATCATCTACTGGTATTTCCTCTTTTGAAAAGATAAAAAATCTTTAAAAACATAGTTCTATTTTAACAGTTTGGCAATAGGATTTAAAAGTACAGTTACATGATCTCATGAATAGGATGAGAATAAATTCATTAGCCTAAAGGGGGGAAAATGAACATATTATTAACCACTACTCAATATCTAAAGCCCTTTCATGACTTTTCAAAGAAATATGATTTAATATAATGCTGCAGGTTGATAATACAAGCATACGTAATTTTAAAGTATACTAATTTTGTTGGATTTAAAATGTGTAAACACAAAGTCATGTATTAACTTACTGTAGAAGATGTGAAGCAGTAAGCTAATGGTATTTTCATGGTAATATTCCTTGTTGTGTTGTTCTGCTGGTGATAAAGTGTATCATTGTTGCCGTGCATTAATAAGTATGAATTGACAAGGAAACATTGGGAGTGTAAGTTCTATAAATTATGAATCTGGCATTTAGGGGTCTCCTGATAGGAAATTTTTCTGGCAGGCCAGAGGTAGAATATCCTTGCAGATTAAGACATTTTAACCAGGAACTATAGATTTCAGAAAGGAAATAGATAACACTTCTTAAATCTAAACTGGTATGTTAGGTTTTCAGCTTCTTTTTATGTGCTTTCCCCAGCTTCCTTTATAAAATTGAAACTGATGAGAAAACTGGATTTACAGGACATCTGTTAGGTAAAAGTGAGAGACCTCTAAGGCTTTGGAATGTGGTTTTCCATTAATATCTCAGATGCTTCTTTAAGGTAGAAATTTATTTAAGGGTCTGCACCCTTTTCTGTGAAGGACCAAATAGTAACTATTTTAGGGTTTGTGGGCTATACTGTCTGCAACAAGACAACTCTGCCATCAGAGCTAGAAAGCAACCACAGGCAACTGTAAGTGTTATAGCTGTGTTCTAGTAAATCTATTCACAAAAACAGGATACAGGTCATACTTGGCTCACTAGTGATAGTTTAAAGTTTATTCAGAGTAGTAGGAAATCTTCAGCGAGTTGAAATATAACATCTTCTAAAAACTAGTGGGAACTTTTTATTTTCCCATTTGTGACTTGAAATTGTGCCACCATCTTATTTTAGTAGTCAAAAGGTAAGATAAAATAGTTGTCTGATCTATTGATATTATATAATAGATATGGTAAGATATAAGATAAATAAGATAAAAACTTAATAAAAATAGTTTCTATACATGTCTCTAAAATAAAGTTTACAGAAAGCAAGTAATCTGCCTTTTATCCTGCTCTTAAATTGTAGGTAAAGTCTTTTTTGACACAACATGAGCCATCTAAATATCTCTTTGCTTCTATTCTGAAAAAGCTCAAGTTCACATTCATTTGAACATTGAATAGGAATCTTGGACACTTAACACATTGAAAATTTCAACATATGTAGCAGCCTTTTCTCTATTTTGATTACATTAAAACATAACAAAATTTCAGATGTCAAGAATATCTGAATTTTACATTTAATGACTGTCACCAGAACAACATTGATTGTATTTGGCCTACCTATAAGAGGGTTGGGGGAGGGGGGGAGGGGGCGGTTATTGATTAATAACAAACCCTCATGTGTTTTTTATAATTTGAATTTTTCTGAAACTGAATCAGAATGATTTATTGTTAATTTTGGACCCAGGGGCACTGTGTATCTGCTAGATTTACTACTGTGTCCAAGTAGAAAAGTGGTCTTTTTTTTTTTTCAAATGAAGAAGTGGTAGTATAGGCAATAGATCTTTTTTTCATCTAAACTGAATCAAAAGGCTCCTGAGACTTTAGCAGGAACTAGTTGTCACAGATTATGAGCACATAATGATGCAAAATTTTTATCAGTCTCTTTATACTAAATGGGCATTAATAATATTATATGACATTCTCATTTGATATTATTAATACTTGTGTTGAGAGTGGCCAGTAACTTTCTACGGAGTTGAAAACTATAATTCATCTTAACCTTACCACTTTGGAAAAGTGAATCATCTCTTATTTCATTGTAATCCTAAATTTAAGAAGAAAAATTGTAGAAATGTGACCAGGGTGATTTACTGAAATGTTAATAATATGTTGTCTGCTAGGAAGTTACAAATATAGGTAAAGAAATTTTTTCATTTTAACTTTGAAATGGTTTTAAATTTAAAGAAACTGTGAAATGGTACACATTCTGTGCTGTTATACCCTGTACCCAGTTTCTCTAATATTAGCATCTTACATAATAACAACATCTAAGATCACATGTTCCATTTAGTTGCCATGCCCCCCTTTAATCTCTCTTCCAATCTGTGATAATTTTTCTGTCTTTTCTTTCATTTCCTTAACACTTTGAAGAATAATGGTCAGTTATTTTATAAAATGTTCCTCAGTTAGAGTTTGTCTCATGTTTTCCCATTGTTAAATTGAGGTTTTGCATTTTTGGCAAGAATACCACAGAAATGAGTTGTCCTACTCAATGCATTTCATCAAGGTGTATCATGTTGATATGTTTTATTGCTGGTAACGATAGTCATGATCACTTGGTTAGGGTCGTAAAGTTACTAATTTTCTTTTTGTAATTAATATCTTGATTATACAAATATTCTCTTTTTTCCTTAAACTTTTGGGCACTGATTGTAAAGAATCTAATGATGGACTTTGCCCACCACAATTATTCCTGATGTTTGCCTGATAGCAGTTTTCTGTTTGGGAGCAATTTTTTAAATGTGACTAAATTTTTCAGAGATTCTAAGTAAGCTTTTAAAATCAGGGACATGTGGGAGGAGGGGTTTTTGTTTGATTGTTTTTTGGATTTTTTGTTTGTTTTGGTTTTTTCTTTTTTTTTTAATCAAAAAAATTTTTTTTAAGATTCGTCTTTGAAAATACCAATTCAGAGCTATGTGTACTTCTGTATGTGCTGATGGTTGAATTAGGAAGGTGATCATGAAGTAGATGAACTCTTGTGCTTTCTTTTTAATATTGCCCACTTGAGAGAATTCTAAATCTAAAGGCACCTTCTAAGTTTTAAATTTAAATTTTATTTTTAGAGCTAACACATGAGTTTCTACAAATATTGGAGAAAACGCCTAGTAGGTTGAAGAAGATTCGATACTGGAGGGTAAGAGAATTGACAGGGTTTATCAGAACATCAGTTTCTAATAATTTGAATTTTTATGGTTAAATATTCTTATTTCTAATATTTGAAGTAATTACAGTGTATCATAAGCTACATGCGCTCATAATTTATCCAACTACTGTGTCCAGTAGACTTTGCTATAAATAACTTTATGGATTTCTTATTCTCATAGTGATTACTGTGGAAATAGTATCCTCACTTTACAAAAAGGGGAATTAAAGCTAGACAAGTTAAATTCCTCTCTCAGATGCTGGGCTGGAATTTATTCAGTATCTAATTTAAAGCCAGTGCTTTCACTATATATAGTCTTATTTTATGTCTTTAAATAAGATGTTTGTTTACTCGCAACAAAGTCCAACCCCAGGTGATTTTATTTTCATATGTTTAGAATTTTTATAAGCAAAGACATTTCTATTAAATTCCTTTGCTGTCATTGTTTCTTCTGTGTTTTATTTAAATAGGCTAACCAGGCAGCTGGGAAACCAAAAGTAGATGGACAAGTATCAGAAACGCCTCTTCTGGGTTCATCTTTGGTCCAGAATTCCATGTTAGTAGATAGTGTTACTGGTGTGCCTACCAAACCAAGTTTTCAGAAACCATCTACATCAGCTTTCCCTGCACCAGTACCTCTAAATTCAGGAAATATTTCTGTTCAAGACAGCCATGCATCTGATAATTTGTCAATGCTAGCAACAGGAATGCCAAGTACCTCGTATGGTTTGTCATCACACCAAGAATGGCCTCAGCATCAAGAGTCGGCAAGGACAGAACAGATATATTCACAGAAACAGGAAATATCTGGTAGCCAGTACAACATCAACTTCAAGCAGGGACCTTCTGTATCATTGCATTCAGGATTACATCACAGACCTGACAAAATTTCTGATCATTCTTCTGTTAAGCAAGATTATACTCATAAAGCAGGGAGCAGTAAACACCATGGGCCAATTTCTGCTACTCCTGGAGTAATTCCTCAGAAAATGTCTTTAGATAAATATAGAGAAAAACGTAAGCTAGAAAGCCTTGATCTGGATGCAAGGGATCATTATATAGCTGCCCAGGTAGAACAGCAGCACAAACATGTACAGTCTCAGGCAGCCAGCAGCAGTTCTGTGACTTCTCCCATTAAAATGAAAATTCCCATTACAAATGCTGAAAAACCTGAAAAATATATGGCAGAGAAGAAGGAAAAGAGTGGATCACTGAAATTACGGATTCCAATACCACCCACTGATAAAAGTGTCAGTAAAGAAGAACTGAAAATGAAAATAAAAGTTTCTTCCTCAGAAAGACACAGCTCTTCTGATGAAGGCAGTGGGAAGAGCAAGCATTCAAGCCCACATATTAGCAGGGACCATAAGGAGAAGCACAAGGAGCATCCTTCCAACCGCCACCACCCCAGCAGTCACAAGCATTCCCACTCATACAGTGGCAGCAGCAGTGGTGGCAGTAAACACAGTGCTGACGGAATAGCACCCACTGTTCTGAGGAGTCCTGTTGGCCTGAGCAGTGATGGCATTTCCTCTAGTTCCAGCTCTTCAAGGAAGAAGCTGCATATCAATGATGCATCTCACAACCATCACTCCAAAATGAGCAAAAGTTCCAAAAGTTCAGGTAGTTCATCTAGTTCTTCCTCCTCTGTTAAGCAGTATATATCCTCTCACAACTCTGTTTTTAACCATCCCTTACCCCCTCCTCCCCCTGTCACATACCAGGTGGGCTACGGACATCTCAGCACCCTCGTGAAACTGGACAAGAAGCCAGTGGAGACCAACGGTCCTGATGTCAATCACGAGTACAGTACAAACAGCCAGCATATGGACTACAAAGACACATTCGACATGCTGGACTCGCTGTTAAGTGCCCAAGGAATGAACATGTAATCATTTCTTTAGGTCAATTTTTCCTTTCCTTTTTTAATTTAAAAATTGTTAGAATGGAAAACTTCCTCCTGATCTAGCAGTGGTAACACCTGCTGTTAGTACCACTGCTTCAATATTTGTAAGTGCTGCTTTATTCTTCATTCTGAAAAGAAGAGATTATAGTAAACAAGTCTTTATCTCCACATATGATAGTGTTATAAATACTGTAAAAGCATGGAAGGTGCAAAACTCAGTATTTCTACAATTGCAGCTAAGAACATTAGGGTGAATGGCTGGCTGCTTCTAGGAATATAAGATGCCTCAAGCATTCGTTTATTTATAATTTGAATACTGTAGCTATTTTTTGTTGTTGCTTGGCTTTTGAATGAGTGTAAATTGTTTTCTTTTGTGTATTTATACTTGTATGTATGATTTGCATGTTTCACTGATAAAGGGATAAAACAGTATACTGACAACTGTTTACAAGAAAGTGGAGAAAAATGTACATACATTTTTGTATGTTTAGATATTACCATAAATACTCAGGATTGGAGCTGCTTGTAAGTATAACAATATACAGAATAACTTTATTTTATCTTGTCAGAGTCCATCACTAATCTAAAACAAAGGTGGCACTTTTTCATGTTAACCTTAAACTCTAGGCCTTACTGGAAGCCACTGAAGGGGGACACTTCACTACCGGATGGGTATGCAGTGCCACAGATGGTTGTTTACTCCGTGAGGCACTGATTCTGCCTTCAGAGGTTCTGACCAGACTGGCTGCTGAAAGAGCCCCTGAATTTCTGAAGGCTTGAAGAGGAAAAAATAAAGTTTACATACTCTTGATGTGAAGTGCATTTAAGTGTTTGTTGGCTTGTTGCAGTACTATAAACACAGAGGTGTTAATAATGGTTAAGTAGATTACTATGATTTGAAAACTAAATTCACAAAAACTTACATTAGTGCAGAATTAGTAAGTTTTTTTCTTAAATAAAGAACTTTAACACTACATATTTTAACCGTAAACAGAATCGCTTTTCCTTTAGCATTCAGAATGACACCATGTTCTTAAACATACCCCTCCCTTGAAGTGTGTTTGTGTGTGATGCCATATTTCTTTTTCAGGTAAATGCAGTCTTCCTTATAAAAATGAAATTAAACCTGTTGCTCTCTCAGTTGTTTTATATTCTAACAATAAATAAACAAAAAAGGTCACTGACTGTGCATTGTACCTGTATTTATATCTTATGGTTGTTAACAGGAAGCTCTCTGAGGGGAAGAAAAAAGGTAAGCCTCCAGATAAAACAGCTAGTGGAGGTTTTCCATGTGTTTGCACATCTCAGTATATTCCTGTTGAGGTCAAGTTTGCACAGTCTTCTGACTTCTGAGCAAATGATAGACTTTAACTTGTTTAAAATTTGTCTTAAATGCCAGTAACGTGGCTCTGGTTTATCAGCTAATCTTTAATTCTGTGGTAAATCTTTGAGCTGTTGAGTATCTTTGAGATGGGTTGAATTCAACTTCTGTTGAACTGAAAACTGTCTTAATTTTTTCCTCTATGTATATGAATTATTTTTGTTACAAAGCCACTGATATGTGCACAATTGTAATTTTACTCAAGTATGTTGCAGTTGTAAATATTAGAGTTTAATCTTGTGCTCTACTTTTATTTAGCAATTACCTGATTTGCCGGTAGCTTTATAATTTTTTTTAAGATAATTATTCGTTATTTTGTCAATGTTATTTGAATTTAGGATACTAGGAGTCTCTTTCTAGGGACTTTGCTTAGCTAGCATGTCCTAACTTTGTTCTTGTCTTGCATAACTTTAGTAATCTTTGTCATTACATGTAACTTTGTTGCTCTGTATGGCATATTATTGTATCCATAAACATGGTAATTTTGATACAGTTATACTTTTACAGTGGTACATAATCCAAGGACTAGTATAGAATTAAGAGGAGTGCAAGATGAGGGAGGGAAGGGTTTTTTTTGTTCTTGGTAATTTAGATGTGAAACCTCTATGGAGCTATCATGTGAAATGATACTGGGTGGTTGTGCTACTGTATAATGGGGATGATAATACCAGGAATTTCAATAAGATTTTGTAAAGAATATCCAGAAAAGTAGTGAACTTATTTTCAGTATGACATAGAAAACAATGTGAATATTTAAGGTCTGTGACTATACTTAAACTTCACTAAGAATTTGCAGAATTGTTTTGAGATGTGAGAATAAAGGTAATTTTGTTGAATCTTTTGGTGCTAATGATGGACAGTTAAAAAGGTAGCTAGTGTATATTGTTATGGGGAAGTACTTATTAGTTACTTCCAAAATTGATAATGCTATGTATTCACTTTTCACTCTGTAAATGTAATTCTTTACAATGACTTTATTTATTAAAGGGCAGACAGTTGTAATTTTTACAGGGTTTTGTGAGCTATTCAAACTCTTTAACTTCTGAACAGGATATTAGCTTCTAAAACCACAGTGGGGATAAAATATGGAAATTCTTTTAAGTTTCATTTCCATTAAATGAGAACCCTTATAATTCATATTGCCATGAATTTGACCATCTTGTTTGCATAAAATAGTTCATCAGCCTGGTCCCAGTAGGCTCAACCAAAGAAAAAGACTCCAATGAATGGACATTATTACTGAGTCTTCTTGTAAGTAGCCATAAATAAACCAAAATAGTATCAAATTTAGGTATGAAATTCCACATGTGCAAAGTACTGTTAAGGTGATACATTTTTGATGAGATTTTTAAAAATATTTGAACTATTAAAAACCGTTATCTTTAAACATCCTATAAAAGAGTGATTCATTTTGCAGTTGTGTTTTCCTTAGATCAGAGATCATTGATTTGTTACCTTTATGCAGAAGCACATTACATAGAAAGGCTTTACTTCTACCTCTTTGAACTAATTTTTTGATATTGAGCTGTGCCCCCTAAATATTTGCCTTAGCTGTTTTAAAATACACTGTTTTCAGAACCAAAGCAAAGGAGTGGTTTTTTCACAGAAACATTCTCAGAGGCAAACATTATCCCAGAAAACTGGTGGTAGCATCTTTTAGTAGTAAGACCTTGCAAAATGTCCTAGTTCCTTTTTTTTTTTTAATTAACGCTGAGGTTCATTTTTTTGTTGCAGGTATTTAAATACTGAAAAGTCATGTAGTCACCCCAAGGTTTATCTTTGAAAACAGTACAAGTGCGTCTTGATCTCTGTATGCAGATTCATTCTTGTTAGAGTTCTTAAGAATCAAAGAAAATTTCTACCATGATAAATGGTTTCATGCAAAATGTCATAAGGGGTGCTTACATTACTTTGTGCAAACAGATTATAATTACGTAGGATATATTTCCTGGCCTGTCTATCTACTTTGAACTGAAGAAATGACTAGTTAAGGTCAATTTCAGGTAATCAAATTTGAAATGTTTTTGTTACCGAATGTCCTGCCTTAAAAGCATTTTAAGCACATATTTTTGGTTATATTTGAGAACTTAAATTATTTTTATTCCTTAACTAATCTTAAGATTAATCTTAACTAATAAACCACTGCTTATATATGCATGACTATTACATACTCTTTAAGTAGTATCCTTGGTTGGTTAGATTTTTTTAGGGTTTTTCATTTACTATGGAAATAGAGTTTTAAAAAACATGGTAATATCTCTAAGGGAAGATAGTTCTGTCAAGATATTTCACCATTCCCAAGTTTTATCTAAACAGAAAAGCAATTTTTTGTGACCTACTACTGTGCTTAAATAGCTAGGTGATTTTTAAGATCTTTGCTGAGAAAAATCAGAGCTTTTGTTACAAAGAATTCTTTATTCAGCAGTCTCTGCTTTCTTGGAAGGTAGTAGGATTTCCTAACCACATTTATCCAGATAAAAAAATGAGTTAAGTCCCACAAGTGAGAAAACACTTGGTGACAGATGCTAATTTCATGGACCAGTTTGTTTGTTAGGCTGACTTAGGAGTTTCTGGATTGGAGAAGCAGCGTATTCTGCCCTCGTCTTTCTCAGGTGTCAAATTACAGTATCAGTGCATTAATTTGAGGATTCACAACTATATTGATAACCTGACATTTTTTTTCCTGTAAACCAACAAATGTAAGCCAAATAGTCAGAAGTTTGTCTTGGTAAGAGAAGTTTGCCTCTGAAACATCTGTATTCCAAGCATTTTAGGTCTGATACTATGCATCCATTTTTTATTTTGCAATGTTAATTTGGGCACAGCCACCTTTTGCTTCTATGACTCCTCTTCTGTTCATTTACCAGTATGTGTTCTGGTTGAAGTTTCATAAGGTAGCTTGCTAAATAAGCAAGATACATTGGAAGGTTGTGTGGCTAGGAGTAATTCTGGTCTCTCAAAAGTGACTTACCCTGTTCTCTGTGATCCATTAATCGCAAAAGTAAATTCTGAGGGCTGATTTCCTTTATTTCCAAGTTTGGGGGAGAAATCGCACTTAAAACCTGTTTAGTGGTTGATTTAACTCGATTTGCCTATTGTGAATGAGTACATTTTTTTTTTTAAGTTGTGTTTTTCAAGCAGTTTCACCCACCTAGTTTGAAAAACTTATGTACTCATTTGTTGGCAGCAATAATTGGGATTTCATTTTGTGAATGTACTCAGAACCCCCAAGGACTATTGAACAGGATGTTTGCCAATAGAAAATCTAAAACAAGAGTTTGTGTATATGGCATGAATTCAATTAGACATTGAATTTCATCTCAATATCTATTAAAAGGAATTATTAATAAAGTTTGTTTATTGACAACATAAATCCAAGGCTCCAACATGTCTTGTTAATTTAAATCAGAAATAACTTCCTGGGAGATGTGGGAAATGAGATCTCTAATGTAAAAGTTACTCTTCAGTTTAGTGACTTCGTGTATCATCAAGGAGTGTGGCCACTAGGATCAGATTGTCCATATTCCAGTCTCAGCCCCATCACTTAGTTGCTGATGTCTGGGTAAATGACTTTGTGCCTTGATTTCCTAATCTACAAAATGTCAGCAGTAGTACCTATTCATTGCGTTGTGAGGCTTAAGATTTGGTTGATCAGTGAAAGCTAAATAGAATGGATGGTGTTGAAGAACATCCATTAGAAGCAGGTTGCGGATAATTCAGGAAACTGGTAAAGGCCAGGCCAGGTACAGTAAACTTGTGTGTTAGACACTGCAGGCCTACTGTTTACAGAATTCGAGTTGTTCATTCCGACTCATACTTTGGTATTTTCTTGTGTACCTTCTTGCATCACCTCCACAATTAGTCATGTGAAATTTAAACATAAACTGCTTTAACATGGCTGTTCTTTCCAACCCCTTTCCCTCCCACACCTGTTTTCCTGCACAATACTTGAAAGAAATTCGAAGCCTGCAGTGGCTTTCATAAAAGAGAACTAGGATAGAAAAGTTACTTTCTCTAACAGGCACTTTAAGCCTAAATATAAAATAAATGTCTTGAAATCACGTTAGATTTGTCTTTATTTCATGTTGATAACACCAGTAAGGAGTGAAAGTAAAAGTCGCTTAGTGGTGTCCAACTCTTGCTACCACATGGACTATACAATCCATGGAATTCTCCAGTCCAGAATACTAGAGTGGGTAGCCTTTCCCTTCTCCAGGGGATCTTCCCAACCCAGGAATCGAACCCAGGTGTCCTGCATTGCAGGGTGGATTCTTTACCAGTTGAGTCACAAGGAATAAGGAGCCAGTAAGGAGTAAGGGTTTGTTGTGTTTTTTTGTTGTGTGTGTGTGTTTTTTTTTTTTTTAAGAATATAATGGTTTTATTTAGGAACATAAAGTCAGTAATTCCCCTTAACCAAAGTTAGTAATCTCATTTAGCAATTCACCCTACTCAATTGTTTATTCACTCCACCCTCCTCCCCCGCCCAGCCCCCTGCTGCTATTAGTATAATGGAGAAAATTGTTCATTTTGCTTCAGGTCTTGTATATGACCTGTTCCCTCCACCCCAACACTACCTCCCAAATGAGGGTTTTTAATCATACTGCCGTGAAATTAACAGGCTTATTGAGACCTTAAACCAGTGTCCAGGCATATCCCCAAGATCAGTTTTCTTTAGTCTTTCAAGTCAGAAACAATTGCTTTAGAGACAAGTCAGCTGTGGATTTTCACAAGTTTAAAGAGTCATAACAATATGAGTGCTACAGCTCTTCCTCAGGGCTGTGTGTATGTAGTTCAGCTTTTCACAGTACAGTGTGGTACACAAAACTCTTCTTGTTAATGATCAATGAAGATACAGACTGCCTACACCCAGTATTTTCAACTTGAATCACCTGGAAAGCTTTTTAAAACGTAAGTTGCTTTAGTTACATAACTGCCTTCAACTGAATACTTGGAAGTACAGCAGCTATGAGGAATAAAGATGGCCTGGTACGTGATGGAGGCTTTTCATGGTCTTTGAGTAGATAAGTGGCTTTTTATATTGGAAATACTCAGTACACTAAAGGCCCGGGACTGTTACCATGGTCAAGCAGGAGAGTGTGGATAAAGTAGGTAGAATCGTGCACGTCCCCCAACCCCGTACTCCAGCGCTCTGGCTTTTCCACAGTGGCAACTCTCTTAATTCAGCCATTGAAAAGTGTCCACAGCATAAGGGCTAAAATAAGGTAAAGTTAAGGATGTTCTAGAGTTGGAACTACTTTTAGGATTTTACTTGGGAAGTTAAATTTCCTTTGGTTGACCTTAAGACCTGTTCAGTATGTAGTGAAATTCAACTTCTGAATGTGCTTGAAAACGTGGTGTACCTGGTCAGATGGGGGTATAGGCATGGAAGGAAATGCAGTGTCGCTAAATGAAAAGAGAAGCTTTGGAGACCAGTTAAGTCATTAGAATCATTGTACTGGTGAGTTTATCAGCATCTCGAGGTTTTTTTTGAGTAGAAATAATGTAACTCATTTCATTTATAAACTACAAATCTGGGAGGCAGCAGGGAAAAGACTAAAGTCAGATCTGGGTAGCAGCCCCAAGTCACTCACCAGTTGGATGACCTTGAGAAAGTTAACGTGTTTCTGAGCACTACTGTCTGTTAATAAAATCAGACTGCCACCAACCCAGACAGCCAGAATTAAATGATGTGTGCCTTTCACTATTAAGAGCTCAACGAATGCTTGCCCTCCCAGCCTTCACCTTTCTGAAATCCCAGTCTTCTTTCAGGACCTCTACCTCCTAAAGGAAGATACAAAGGGAGCAAACACCTGGGCAGTGATACAAGCTTAATTTCAACATTAATAAATGACAAAACAGAAAGCTCTTAGGATCAAGACTTGCCTATTAAAAATGTACAAATTTTGAAGGTTCTGTTAGTGTTCAGTGTTTTCCTGTATCCGAAGAGGGGTAGGTTTATTAACAGCGACTTTGTGTGTCCTTTACTGTGATCTCTATACATAGTATAAACATTTCTTAGTCCCTGCCCTTTCTTCACAGGGTTTTTATAGTTAATTGCTCCAAAGTCAGATATAATCATTCAGACTGAAACCCATACTAAGATTAAAAAACCCTACTTAAGATGGTGTTGATACACAAGTAAAATAAGCAAAGTATCCCTTCAGTTTTTATCAAATGTGAGGGAAGAACCCTACAAACCAGAGAGAGAGAAGGAAGGTATACCTTCAAAGAACCTTCTAAACATGTTGGCCAAAGTAAACTCTTACCTTAGCTGGACCGTGTTTCACATATCTCAAAAACTTCTCAAGAAGCAGCTTGATTTTGACAAAGCTTCACAACTGGTGAGAATTAGAATTCCCCTCAAGTTAGCTTGTAGTTATGCCATCTTCAAATGATACCAGCTACTAAATATCTGTAGACCTGGCTAAAGACAGTAGGTGTCAATGAAATATAGATGAGTGGAGTCACAGCAAACCTTATCAAAAAGTCCACCAACTTAAGACTTTGTAATAATTCTGACAACTTATCCCCATGCACTTTTGCAAGGTTTTTCAGTGTCCTGGAAATGAAAGAGTGACCTTAGCACGGATGTCCTTCCATCAGGTGATGTGAGCAAAATATCCTAGAAAAGTTTGTATGCTGACCCACTCTCCCCTTATCAGATCAATGAGCTTTTATCCCACCAGCTGGCTTATGTTTAGCTAGTTCTCAGTGCAGTAATGATTATATTAACTCTGTAAACAAGTGAAGACCTCAAATCATAGTACAAAGCGCAGGGAAGGCAGCCTGAGGATTATGGAGCTCACCTTGTAGAGCCCAGCTTCTTATAGGTGGGAACTTACGAGGAGTTAGGGGACCCTCTGGCAATGAAAGGCCAAGACCCTTAGCTCTTCCTGTTAATGTTGAGGCCCCTGTAATCACCAGTGTTAAGGCTGCTGCCTATGTAATCTGAAGCTAGTGACTTTCTCCTCTATCTTCTCACCTTCCTCCACTCTCCTTTGTAAGAATTAAATAAGTGCCTTTGCCCACCAAGCAAGAAAATACATTTACTTTTTTATACAATTTATTTTGAGCTAATGACATTAAAATTAACAGGCAAAAAAATAGAAGGAAATAGCATATAAATCAAGAGAATTTGTAGTTTCTGGATAAAACTGTAAACACTGGAATTTTTCTCTTCTTACTGTTTAAGACAATTTGCTCATCAGTTCAGTCGCTCAGTTGTGTCCGACTCTTTGTGACCCCATGAATCGAAGCATGCCAGGCTCCCTGTCCATCACCAACTCCCAGAGTCTACTCAGAATCCTGTCCATCGAGTCGTTGATGCCATCCAGCCATCTCATCCTCTGTCATCTGCCCCCAATCCCTCCCAGCATCAGGGTCTTTTCCAATGAGTCAACTCTTCACATGAGGTGACCAAAGTATTGGAGTTTCAGCTTTAGCATCAGTCCTTCCAATGAACACCCAGGACTGATCTTTAGGATGGACTGGTTGGATCTCCTTGCAGTCCAAGGGACTCTCAAGAGTCTTCTCCAACACCACAGTTCAAAAACATCAATT
>NW_011494902.1:3619851-3632812 GCF_000754665.1 Bison bison bison
AAAACATCAATTCTTTGGCGCTCAGCTTTCTTCACAGTCCAACTCTCACATCCATACATGACCACTGGAAAAACCATAGCCTTGACTAGACAGACCTTTGTTGGCAAAGTAATGTCTCTGCTTTTTAATATGCTATCTAGGTTGGTCATAACTTTCCTTCCAAGGAGTAAGCGTCTTTTAATTTCATGGCTGCAATCACCATCTGCAGTGATTTTGGAGCCCCAAAAAATAAAGTCTGACACTGTTTCACCATCTATTTCCCAATTTGCTCATATACATGGGCAATTGTGCCTGAAGCTAGAGAAGGCTAACGTAACTACAACTTTTCAGTTAGTGACATTGCAGGATCTGGTTAAATTGGGTTAGATTGACTTTCCAGTAGGAAAATAAGGGTCCCTAAACCATCATTTCCACAATGAAACAGTAACAAAGTATCTGTAGTGGAGCTGAAAAGTCCTGATGTCTGCTCAGTGACTTCTCGTCAAGAAGGAGTGCTTCAGAAGCTGAACAGCAGAGGGTCGCTCATGCTGGTCCCTAAGAAGGCAAAAACACATTAGAATAAGCACCCAGCAACGTGCCTGCCAACTACATCTACTTGACTCAAAATACCTACTGTAACAGTGGAAGTACAACCTGTGCCCGTCAGACAGACTTGGGTTGAGTCCAGACTCCAGATTTTAGCTGTGTGATCTTAAATCAGGGACTCCAACTCTTCTCTCATCAGTAACATGGGGATAACAACACCTAACTCATTGGGATAATTTTTTTTTTAATGTATATACAGCTTTTAAAGTGTAACATAGTAATAATACAAAAATTATTACCTGATTCAAAACGAGTCCCTACATTTCCATAGCGCTTTTGTTCAATTTGTTGGGGGATAATTTACACAGAGTAAAATACACTTTTAGATGTACAGTTTAATGCACGTTTAGTTAGCATGAAATTTATTTTTAAATTTAGAGAAATCCAGGATTGAAAAGCCCTGGATTTAAATATGCTTTGGTGATTAAATAACCCCATTTGGGGTACTCTTGGATGAGCATAAAGGGAGACAGTTTCTTAATTACCAGGTGGCACGAGTGGTAAAGAACCTGCCTGGCAATGCAGGAGACATAAGAGATGCAGGTTTGAACGCTGGGCTGGAAAGATCCACTTTAGAAGGAAATGACAACCCACTCCAATATTCCTGCCTGGAGAATCCCATGGACAGAGGAGCCTGGTGGACTACAGTTCATAAGGTCGCAAAGAGTCAGACACAACTGAAGCGACTTATGAAGTTGGACACATGAAGTACACATGTGGCTTGGGTTTTTTCCCTTGCCTCAAGAAATCAAAATGGGGAGGTATGTTCAAGTGGGAGGGGACATAGTTAAACCTATGGCTGATTCATGTTGATGTTTGGTAGAAAACAATGCAATACTGTAAAGCAATTATCCTTCAATTAAAAATAAATTTAATAAAACGCTTTTGACAATGAACTGGTCAGTGAACTAATGAACTAGTCAATAGTTTTCTGCAGTAAATTATTCCTTGGGCATTCTTTTGATTAAATTTGCTATCTTGATCGTTTTGGAAGCAAATGACCACAAAGAACAGCCCAAGCCAAAATGAAAATAAAATACTTTTAAAAGAAAGTGATCATGAATGATTCTAAAATAAAAAATCTCTTCCCTTCCAGAGGCTGTTTCTCCAGTCTTCAAAATATGCAGAAATTTCCTCTCCAAAATGTCCTTAAGTGACCATCATTTCTAGCTGCCATCCTATATCTTCTATTCCTGCCAAATTTCTCTAAGTTCGGCAAGTCCAATAACTTGTTTTCAACATTCAGTATCCTAAATCTTTACTATTTGGCCTACTTATCTCTCTACAAATTGTCCTTTTAAAATTAATCCTGACCAGGGAGGACTTTCCTGGCAGTCCAGTGGTTAAGACTCTGTGCATCCAGGGCAGGGGGTACTGGTTTGATCCCTGGTCAGGGAACTAAGATCCGACGTGCTGCACAGTGCAGCCAAAAAAACAGGAAAAAAAAAAAAGTAGTCCCTGTGAAACTAAGCATAACCTTCTCCTTACCAGATTTAGTGAGCTCAGCCTCCATTTCTGTAGCATTTGAAGTATTCACTACCCTGCTTCTTTCTGAAACAATGTCTGCTTGGTCTTAAGAGAAACTGTCCTCTTTATTCTTCCCACATGGGGCAACTCGCCTCCCTCCCTTTCTTCCAGTTGAGTACCAGAATTAATTCTATGCATACTGTGTTATCTTCTCCCATGAGTATTTTCAAAAACATTTTCCTCAGCCCTCTAATTTTTTCATGGTTATAGCTACCAACCTTTTGATTTTCAAATACACATCTCCAATGTTCACTGCTTTCCTGAGCAACAATTCTATAGCTTCAAATATTTCCTTCAACTTCCTCCACTATTCCTCATTCACAACTTTCTATTATTTCTCCCATTATCCAGGTTCAAAACCATGAGATCCTATCATCATCCATCATCAAGTCCTGATTCACCTTCCTCTAAAATGTCTTGGAATCTCCTTTACACTCCCACTGCTTCCATTACCATCAAAGTCCAAGATCTGAATTCCAGAATGGCCTCCATTCAAGGTCCCTCTACAGAATCTGCTACCTGACGTTCCTCCCCAAAGACTTTTCTTGTCATGGCATCCTTTACCCCAAATTCTTTGCAGTTCCCTGATCTCCACTGCCTATTGCAACAAAGTTAAACTCCTTGGCCTGACTCCCCAGAATTTCTGAAACCTGCCCATAGTAGTACTCCGTCATTATTCTGACTGCTTCCCCAAATTCATTTGTTATATTCAGTCCTTTTTCCTAATTTTTAACCTGATCATCTCTACTTATGAATCTTTGAGTGCCTTTCCCTTTTATTTATGAATATCCATACCTCCAAGGAGTTATTTTCATAGACAACAGGCAAGATTCTAGAGTCCTTAGGGTCTTTGGCTTAGAATTTCAGGAGATAATTAAATGCTTGCATGACACTCATTAGGTAAGGTGTATTAACATTCTCCCATGGGTTATTAATGGTGGAGCCCTAATTATGTACTCCATGCTATGCTAAGCAATTACACACACCGTTTCACTTAACCTTCACAACAACCCTGTTAATTGATTATGAGTTGTGTATTGCTTAGTTTATGAAGCAGCGGTTCAAAAGGAAAGTAAAAAAAAAAAAAAAAAATTCCACCCTTTCTCTGTAAAGCTGTTTGTGTGTATTAATGAGAACTTGAAAAAAAAAAAAGTAGCAAGCAGTTGTTGTGGATCAATAATAGATCATTGTTCAATTCAGAAGAAAGTAACCACAGTAGTTTTAAGAGGTAAAACCAATCTCCCAAACTAGTACTGGTCCATATGATATTCCTAACACATTTGTGTCCCTTTTGTGAGGTGTTTTGGCAGACAGGAAGGGGCAGCTCTGTGTCCATAGCTCTGCCTGCTACCTAGGGCATCTGCATCTGGGGATGCCCAGAACTGCACCCTGCCCCCGCCTCAACCCTGGAGTATGTGGTGCTGTCCTAGCCTCTGTGATTCCCTGAAATCAACCAGGTCAGGCTGATCAATATAAAGGTGCTGGAAGAGGAAGACAGAGGTGACCTTCTGGGACTTTTCTGCTTCCCCAAACACTACCCACTTGATGCTTGAAATACTTCAATTATAGATTTGTTCCTTTGACTCAAAATGTTTCCTCTCACTTTAAATGCAAGTGTTTCTGGGGGAATAATACATTAAATCTGTCAATCATTGATTAATCAATTCGTGTCATTTCCTTGATATGAATGAATTTCTCACATACTTTCCTGAGAGCCAGTTTTAGGAAGGAATGAGAACACTGGTTCCCCAAAAGGGGAGGGAAGCTAAGCACAGATGATGCCATTTCACCATGGCTAGTCCCTGGGAAGATGTCTCTTTCGTAAATAAACAGATCTTGCAAATAAATAGCAATTCTTGCACATCCATTGATTTGAGCAAGTACTGTCTGGACCTGATAAGACACTTAATTGAGACACTTCCCACTTGAAGCATTACCCCCACACCCTGGTACAACACAGAACACATCACCCAATGTGGCTACTCATGATTCTTTTCAGAGCAAAATCACTCCCCACTTGATTTTGTAACCTGAGCAGAGCTAAAAATGGGCCATACATCTCAGGGGAAATGTCAACTGCTTGAAATCTCTGGGGATTTATCCTCCTTTCTTGCTTTCAGTTTCTTACCTGGTGAGGCATGCACGCACAAAGTCTGCTGCGTTTTCTGAGAAGCAATCTGGTAAAGGAGGCATCAGCCCTTGGTGTGCACCAATGTAAAACATGGCTGCCATCCTGTCCATGGAAGCCAGTGGAGGCTTCCCAGTGGCCATCTCAAACACAGTACAGCCAATGCTCCAGATGTCTGACTTCCGTCCATAGCCAGACTCATTGATGACTTCTGGGGCCATCCAATATGGAGTCCCATGCATGGACTTGAGCATGTCACTGTGGGTGCCATTTAGGCCAGCCCAGGCCAAACGCTTGGCACAGCCAAAGTCAATCAGCTTTATGATTCCAGTTGGCATAAGCATAACATTATTTCCTTTGATATCTCTATGCACCACACAGTTCTCATGGAGATAAGCAACACCTTGCAGAATTTGTTCTGTATATTTGCAGAACACCATCTCAGGCAATGGCCCAAAACGGTTTATAATACTAGAGATGGAGCCACCAGGAACAAACTCCATGAAAATGCTTAAGATGTTTTCCTCCAAGCATGTCCCCAAATAGGCCACAATGTTGACATGTTTCAAGGCTTTGAGCAAATCGACTTCTTCCTGCAGTTTCTGATATTCTTTTACAGTAGCTAATTTATCAGAGGTATCCAAAGCCACCTGTTTTACAGCTATTAGCTGTCCTTGGCTAGTAAGACCACAATATACCTAGAAGCAAACCAATACCTTATTATTAAATATAAAAAGTGACTCATTCACAAAATGCCTCCCAAACCCTGGTTTTTCTCTAAGATGATACATCCTTGTGTAAATGTGAATTATTATGCTTAAACAAATTGAAAGTTGCAAGGAAGCAAAGATTGGGATAAGTAGCATGGTGAATGCATATCATAATAGCTTAGGTTCAGTCATCTCTAGCAATCTGTGCAAATACTGGGTTGCCCAAAAAGTTTGTTCAGGTTTTTCCATACCATCTTACTGAAAAACCCAAACAAACTTTTTGGTTAACCCAATACCATGTACAGTGCTTGGGCTTTTTAAAAAAATTTTTGGAGTAATAATTTTTATTGGACTGCAGTTGATTTACAATACTGTGTTAGTTTCAAGTGTACAGCAAAGTGAATCAGCTATGCATATACGTATACCCCAAATGGCAACCCACTCCAGTATTCTTGCCTGGAGAATCCCAGGGACAGAGGAGCCTAGTGGGCTGCTGTCTGTGGGGTCGCACAGACTCAGACACGACTGAAACGACTTAGCAGCAGCAGCTGGGACTTTAGATGGTATTTTATGCAATTCACAAAATATAAGAAATATCTTTTGTTTTTGCTTCTTGGCAATGGCTCTCCCAACTTTGGGTAACATAACTTGAATTGTTGAACAAAAAGACCTCTTTCCCACAGGACTTGACCCTCAGAGAAGGAGAGGCTAGAAATACAATGAGCGCCAAAGAATTGATGCTTTTGAACTGTGGTGTTGGAGAAGACTCTTGACAGTCCCCTGGACTGAAAGGAGATCCAACCAGTCCATCCTAAAGGAGATCAATCCTGGGTGTTCATTGGAAGGACTGATGTTGAAGCTGAAACTCCAATATTTTGGCCACCTGAAGCGAAGAGCTGACTCATTTGAAAAGACCCTGATCCTGGGAAAGATTGAGGGCAGGAAGAGAAGGGGGCGACAGAAGATGAGATGGTTGGTTGGCATCACTGACTCAATGGGCATGGGTTTGGGTGGACTCCAGCAGTTGGTGATGGACAGGGAGGCCTGGCGTGCTGCAATTCATGGGGTTGCAAAGAGTCGGACACGACTGAGTGACTGAACTGAACTGAACCACCCCATGAAGCCTGAGAACGAGAGCCAAAAGGAGAGACAGAGAGGCCAGACTCTGATGACGTTATTTGACCTCTGAAACCAGCTGTGCCCCAAGTCAGACCTACTCCAGACACTTCAGTTGCATGAAACAGTGGACATCCTTTTCTTCAAGGTGGTTTGGGTTGGGTTTCCTATTACTTCCAACTGAAAGATCTCTAAGTAAAAGTGTATATGGAGTGGGGAGGGCAAACAGGAAGATTAGAAAAGAGGAAGGGGTCGAGGAGGAATGGGGTTTTTTTATTTCAGCAAGCTTTCTGTTTCACTTACTGTGCCATATGCTCCCTTCCCGAGGATCTCACCCTTGGTCCACAGGATAGATTCTTCATACTTTAAACTATTTTCAGAAAATGTCTTCTTTTCATGTGGGTTGAAAAATCTCTCCTCTTTGTCATATCTCCTGAAGCCATTACTGTATCTCTGGAAGAATGAGACAAAAAATGTCATCATTACATTGAGTCCTTGGGACAGAGAGAAAGGGCAGATAGGAGAATCTTCCTTTTCTAACTTCGGACCAATCAGAGAAGGCCAAATATGCACCCTTAACCAATCACACGGGAGGCCCCTTCCAGTTAACCAGCCCCCACAACACCCTCCGCAGAACAACAGCCTCCAATCAGGGCACTGCTGCTGCTGCTAAGTCACTTCAGTCCTATCCAACTCTGTGCAACCCCAAAGACAGCAGCCCACCAGGCTCCCCCGTCCATGGGATTCTCCAGGCAAGAACACTGGAGTGGGTTGCCATTTCCTTCTCCAATGCAGGAAAGTGAAAATTGAAAGGGAAGTCACTCAGTCGTGCCCGACCCTCAGCAACCCCATGGACTGCAGCCTTCCAGGCTCCTCCGTCCATGGGATTTTCCAGGCAAAAGTACTGGAGTGAGGTGCCATTACCTTCTCCGAATCAGGGCACACCTGAAGCCTTTTTCCACTAAAAATCTTTCTCACTCCTCTGCCTGCTTTTTTGAATCTCTGCTGCTGCTGCTGCTGCTAAGTTGCTTCAGTCGTGTCCGACTCTGTGTGACTCCATAGACAGCAGCCCACCAGGCTCCCCTATCCCTGGGATTCTCTAGGCAAGAATACTGGAGTGGGTTGCCATTTCCTTCTCCAATGCATGAAAGTGAAAAGTCAAAGTGAAGTCACTCAGTCATGTCCGACTCTTAGTGACCCCACGGACTGCAGCCTACCAGGCTCCTCTGTCCATGGGATTTTCCAGGCAAGAGTACTGGAGTGGGGTGCCATTGCCCTCTCCATTTGAGTCTCTACCAAATGCAAATGATGGTGGTTGACTCCTTTTTTATAATGAGCTCTGAATAAATAGCCTTTGCCTGCTCTATTTCCACAACACACCCATACACGCAAACACACACACACATAAAAGAATTTATACCTACATTTCCATACACATACACACATTTATACACAAATATACATACATATAGATATTCTCTCTCTCCTTTTTTTTTGGCTGTGCCACATATCTTGTGGTATCTTAGGTCCTCAATCAGGGGTTGAACCAGAGCCTTCGGGAGTCTTAACCACTGGATTCCCAGGGAATTACCCAAACCTTCTTTCTTACATACATGTGCATGCATGCACAAGCATAACAAGCAAGTCTGAAGGTCAAGACCAGCTGCAATAGACTGAAGATCCATGGTCCTCTAGACCCTTGCTACTCAAAGGAGAATCTGCAAACCAGCTCTATCAATATCCCATAGGAGCTGGTTAAACTTGCAGAATCTCAGATCTCAGACATATGGAATCAGTTCTACATTTCAGTGTGATCCTCAAGAGATATGTATCCACAGTAAACCTTTAGAGGCCCTGCCCTTGGGAAATAAGTATCTTTGTAGAGCTTACACCATGTTTTCCAACTGTTTGATCAGAACCAAAAATACTTTGTCTTGATCTCCTCTAAGAGTTCTTAAAAATAAATGATGATGGTGATGTAGAGGCACAGAGAAGGCCTTTAAGAATAAGACATGGCACAGGATCACCTTTCTTAGAAATGACCCCAGGTGCCTTCAAAGGGCCTCATGGGTTCCTCCTCCTCCCCAGCCTTTCATGTTTCTATTCAAACTGAAATATAAGGACTGCTTGGAAATGAAAGATCACAGAAGGTCAGTTTTTTATTCCAATTGCAGGGTAGGATTATGGGCTGATTATATTTTCCAGCTTGTTAGCTTTTCTTGAATGTGAACTGGCAGACTTGTAGACCCATCTCAGACACACAGGCGTGTACACATGTACCCCTGTCTCCCACCCAAGCCTGGCAGCCTTTCTGCATCACTATCCACCTCCCAGCAGAGACCACGCTCACCATGAGGGTGGAGCTGGCCTATTATGGCAAGGAATATTCCCCCTGTATAGTGATTAAAAGTGTTGGGCTGGAATCAGGATGCCCCTCCCCACCGCTCACTCCCTGCAAGACTTTCTAAACCTCGATTTCCTCATCTGCAGAATGGAGACTTGTTATTACCTCCAGGACTGATCTCATGGAGCTGTTATGAAGACAGAAAGGAGACAGTATAATGTGTCTCACTCATATATGTCAAGTTCTCACCTTGTGTATTCTTCTGTTCAATTATTTAAAATAATTATTTCTGATCCTGAAAGAGCATGATATAACCCTAGTTAGTGTTTAGTGACTGTTTCAGCTAAACCGAATGCTTCTATCTTAAAAATTTAGGAGAAGATAGGACTTCCCTGGTGGTCCAGTGGTTAAGACTTCACACTTTTCCAAAGCAGGGGGTGCGAGTTCTAATCCTGATCAGGGAGCTAAGATCCTGCATGCCGCAAGGTACAGCCAATAAACAAACTCCAAGTCTGTTGGGGTAGGAGAACAAGCAAACAAACAAAAACTTTCATCTTAAAAAAAATTTAGTAGAACTGGAGGATGATATACTTCAGTGAAAACTAAAACAGCCATAACCCTACCACCTGTTAATATTCTTCTCCCCATCCCAACTCCAATGCCAAACAAAATTTTTTTAATGTATTCAGGATTATTGCTTATGTTTTCTTGAGAGCAATGGCTGTGTCTTGTACCCTATCATGTCTCCAGTTCTTATCCCAATACCAGGAACATAGGAGGCATCAATAATATTTTTCTATTAAAGCAAACCATTTGGCAACAAATGCTCAAGTGCAGGGAATCTTTGAGAAAAGATCTTTTTGTGTCTTCATATGTTTTTTGGAACTAGATGGTGAGCTACTTCAGGGGCTGTGTATCTCACATACCACCTAGAGTAATGCTTTACCCACAATTATCTCCCAGCTGTTAGTTGTTGATTGAAAATATCATCACCAAATATAATATCTACCTATTTTAGTAAGTAGTTTTGCTACAGTAATGTGCCCAAAGTGATTCCAAAGCAGTGTCAGGCTAGCTAAATTCTAGAAGTGAGGCAGCATAATGAAAACAGCATGAGGGTCAGGGGACCTGGATTCCAAACTTGCAACCAAACAATGAAACCTTGATGAAACTGTTTAACTCCTTAGGGTTTCTGATTCCCCATTTGAAAATAAGGGGTTTGAAGCACAGTGTCTCTGAGGTCCCTTCCCGCCCCAGTGAATCTCTGATTATTAGTTATGTGATGTGCGGTGCTTAGTCACGCAATTGTGTCTGACTCTTTGCAACCCCATGGACTATAGCCCGCTAGGCTCCTCTGTCTATGGAATTTTCCAGGCAAGAATACTGGAGTGGGTTGATATGCCCTCCTCCAGGGGATTTTCCCAACCCAGGGATCAAACCCAGGTCTTCCGAATTGCATGTGGATTCTTTACTGTCTGAACCACTAGGAAAGCCCGATTCTAGTTATACCAACCTGTATTTTGACATTTGTTGTCTCTCTACCTAATTCTTGCATGGTATTTCCTCTCTTGCTGAGGACAAAATCTCGGCTTTCAGGATCTGTTTCATCTGCCATTATTTGGCAAGAGTTGTCATCTTTCTCATCAAGAGCTAATAGTTCTGCAGCTAGACAACCTAAGAGTTCATCTGTCAATTCTTCATTCTTTACAGAGTCTAGAATTTCTTGGGAAATTGAATCTGCCTCATTTAAAGTTTTTCCAAGTGTTTGATATGGAATTGACTCATTAGTTAAACTATCATGATCCAAAAACAGCGCCCAGTGTTGATATGCTTGAGAAGTTACACTTTCTTGTTTCTCTTGGGAAGAGAAACTCCTAAGAGTTTTTGACTTATCTGAAAAACTATCAAAGTCTACATTGTTAGTTAAAATTTGGTTGGCATTTGTTTCACCGGGAGATGCTACCTTCTGCTCTTCTTGCAGTACATGCATGTTGGAACTCTTCTCACTGGGTACTGCCCAGCTGTTTTCTGAAAGGACAAATGGGGTCTGGTGGCGTAGCTCTTCAAGCTGATGCATATCTCTGAGGCGCGTGGCAAGTATCTGATTGTTAGAAATGTCTTCTTCATCAGCCGACTCTTCCATAGAGACTTCTTCAACAATGGACAAATCTGAGACAGGAAAGAAATCATTCTGTTCAGTGAACTGCTCGTGAGCCTGAACCAAGTTCATGGGCTGAACTTCATCTTTCGAAGATAGAAAGTCATTTCCTGAAGACTTAATCTGCCACCCTGTTTCTGAAATGCCATCACCATTTTCAGCATCTTGTAGGGTGCTACCTACAGTCTGGAAATCCTTTTCTTTAGAAATTAAACTTCTGTGCTTTTGTTTAATGCCAAGAGAAGATTTGGGGGGTTTACTATGCGGTCTTTTCTGAGAAAGTCTGTTTCGGCTATTGCTGCTCCTCTCACTGTGTGAAGATCGACATTTATTGGTGATACATCTGCCTGATGGAGCTGAGCATATCTCTCGGTGATACTTGTTTTCATGCCGTTCAGCCTCTCGCATGTGACAATAAACAGGAGTTCCAAACATTTCATAGATTCCAGGCCCATTCGCAGTTGAATTGATCTCTTTGAACATGTCACTATACTTCAGATCTAAGTAATTCAGTCTTGGCTCTGCTGGTTGAGCAGAGAGAGGAACAGAAGACTTTTCTATTCCTGGATTTTTATAGAGGCAAGGGAATGACGGCTTTTTAGGTTTCAAAGCCTGGTAAGCAGATTGCTTCCTTTCTGTCTGTGGCATTCTCCTTTGAAACTTGGGTGGTTGCCAAGGTCTGGGATCCACAAGCCCCAAAGCAGGAAAAACTTGAGTTTTTATACTGGTTTTATGCGTGGTAGGCTTCACAGAAACTTCAGTGGAAATCATGAAATTTTGAGGTGTCCTGTTACTGGTCTTGGTCTTTGAATCTAACTTATTTCTCTGGGTTTTCACCTTATGCTTGTCATTTTCTTGGTGTGCAAGTATGTTCAAGCTACTATTGCTACGAAGGATGCCCTTTCGTTTTTGGAGGCTTGGTTTGGTTATTGCTGGTTCTTTGGGAGTTTCATCTCCAGGGAAAGTGATGTGGATAAGAGGCACCGTCCCATTCATTTCTGGTTTGGTTGTTTCTGCTACTGATATTTTTGTGCTTGTCTCCATGCTGCTATGATCTTCTGAGAGCTTTTCAATGGGGCCATCAGTGACTGCATCAGACAAACTTTTACGAAGAGTGTAATCTTCTGAAATATGGTCTAGTTCAATTGCTTCGCCTTTAAGTACTGAAGCACTTTTTGAATCAGCTTTATCACTTTTAGTCCCTTCATCCTGGCTTAGACCTATATCTGATGGCAGGGCTTCTTGGAACTTGATTGGCTTGGTATATCCAACTTCTGAATCTTGTTCATAGTTTCTGGCTCCTGAATCCCCTTTCTTTCCCGATGAAAGAGATGGAGCGTTCTCTTCTGCTCTTCTCAGTTCATTACCATGGCAGTCAGTATCCTCTTCCCTACCTGTAGGAAAGTTGCCTTCCTTGAAATTCTCCAGGGACACTAAAGATTGTCCTTTTTCAAAGTGAAAGACTTCAATGTTGACACATCCTTCTCTTTCCCTGGATTTCCTACTCGCTTCCTTTTCCAGGTGTTGTCTGTGATGGTGAGCCTTCCAAAAAGAGCACATGTTTCTGGACCAAATAGAACCGTCAAAGGATCTGAGAGTCTGATCTGCTAACATCTTGATCGGTGCTTCCTTCTGCTTATTTGATGGTCTAAATTCATCAGATTGACTAATAGGCTCTGAGAACTTAGGTATGAAAGACACAAGGCGTGGCATATTTCTTTCTCTCGCTTTTTGATCCTTGTGACTTAGGGGTATAGTAAGGAGACCAGATCTCATGGGCAGAGATGATAGTGGTGGCAGAGAGAACTAAAAGGAAAGAAAGAAAAATTAATGAATGTAGAAACACATATGCATTTCATGTTAACTGGTTTCAAGTAATGTGAAGAGATTTTAAGATTCTCTTTAGGAAGGGCTTTAAAGTACAAAGTTATTCTGGAGATCACAATTGAAGAAACTAAAATCTCATTCCTGGTGTTTTCTTAGGACCAAGGTAAGACAATACTTTTAAAAACTAATATTAATATTATCATTACAAGATTCATGCTTATCTATTAAAAATAAAGCCTCTATCATATAAATTATAAAACATTTACATTTTTAAAGATTTCTATTGTCATTTATGTTTACATTCTGTTTTATTTCTACTTTGTATCTGTTCTCTTTCCTGTTTACTTTCCAATGAATTTATTCAAAACTTAAAATTCCCACTTGATGCTGCTGCTAAGTCACATCAGTCATGTCTGACTCTGTGCGACCCCATAGGTGGCAGCCCACCAGGCTCCTCCGTCCCTGGGATTCTCCAGGCAAGAACACTGGAGTGGGTTGCCATTTCCTTCTCCAATGCATGAAAGGGAAAAGAGAAAGTGAAGTCGCTCAGTCGTGTCCGACTCTGA